>NC_068986.1:108394380-108396322 GCF_001194135.2 Octopus bimaculoides
TCCCCCTCTCTCTCTCTCTCTCTCCCTCTCTCCCTCTCTCCCTCTCTCCCTCTCTTCATATCTTTCTCTCCCACTTCTTTCTCTAACACACATGAACACACAGATATAGACTCAAGCGGCACGAACACATTTGTGCGAAATGCTTAGCGGTATTTCGTCTGTCTTTATGTTCTGAATTCAAATTCCGCCGAGGTCGACTTTGCCTTTCATCCTTTCGGGGTCGATAAATTAAGTACCAGTTGCGTACTGGAGTCGATCTAATCGACTGGCTCTAGATAGAAACAAACAGGAAATAACACTTGCTGACCAAAAAAAAAAGAAACAAAAAATAAACTTTGTTGCACATTGTTAAAGTATTGATGGTCTACATTATTTACATTATTTACTTTATTTACATTATTTACATTATTTACTTTATTTACATTATTTTCAATTGACGGATATTTGTCCTCATCTTGTTTGTTTTTAACACAACTTTTCGGCTGATATACCCTCCAGCCGTCATCAGGTGTCTTGGAGAAATTTCGTACTTGGGTTCTCATTCCTAAGGTATTTTTCGATGTTATTGTTGTTGTTATTATTATTATTATTATTATTATTATTATTATTATTATTATTATTATTATTATTATTATTGTTATTATTATTATTATTATCATTATTATTATTCAGGTCACTCCCTGGAATCGAACTCGGAATCTTAACCACTACGCCATATGCCGTGTTCGATTCTAGGCAGTGACCTGAATAATAATAATAATAATAATAATAATAATAATAATAATAATAATAATAATAATAATAAGTACTAGGCTTACAAAGAACAAGTCCTGGGGTCGATTTGCTCGATTAAAGGCGGTGCTCCAGCATGGCTACTGTCAAATGACCGGAACAAGTAAAAGAGTAACAGTAAAGAGTATACACACACACACACACGCACACACACATAATACACACAAGCAACACTGGGCGGGAGAAGGCAAGATATTCCTACCTCCTCTTCCATCACTCCTTTTACCCCTTATTCCTCCAACCTCCTCCTACCATTCCTCCTCCTCCTCTTACTACTACTACTACTACTACTACTACTACTACTACTAGAAGACCTTAAGGCTACAACACACAAGTGCAACACTGTGACAGCAGAGTCAGAAAACGAGATTCTGGAGAAGGGACACGGATGAAGGATTTAGCTCTACCGGATGCCAGACATGAGGTATGGCGCCGTCATTTTCATCGTCCATACCAGGTGCGAACCGGGAATTAAAGCTGCCGGAGAGTAAAGCAGGAAACCCAAAAGAAAATTAAGCTGCCATATTTACAGGAGGTGATGGACCAATAACAATAATAAGATGCACGGAATGTGACGTCTGGCATAGAAATTCACATCTCTTCAGGTTTTTGGTAGCCTTCAAAGATGGCGTCAAGCGGACAACTCCGAGCAGCGACGGAGATCGTAACAAGACTTGTAGAATTATATTTGTGTCTCTTCTAAAACATGTCCTTCTTCGCATTTGGGAAATAGATATTTGTATGTGTGTGGTGTGTGTGTATCTGTGTGTATATACACACACACAGAGTCATAGACAAACACGAACATACACATATACAAGGGAGATAACTGAAAAGACAGATAGATAAATGTATGTATGTATGCATGAATGTCACTTCTATTTTTTAATTATTAGAAATCTTCCACTGAGGAGGGAGCCGGTTTCCAACAAAGATACAAGGCTCCATCTTTGGGATGTAGTTAACACAGACAAATTCTCATTTGGAACTTGAGAAAATATATGTATGTATGTATGTATGTATGTATGTATGTATGTATGTATGTATGTATGTATGTGTGTATGCATGTATGCATGTATGTATGTTTGTATGTACGTATGTATGTATGTACGTATCTATCTATCTATCTATCTATCTATCTATCTATCTA
>NC_068986.1:108397267-108397625 GCF_001194135.2 Octopus bimaculoides
TTTAAAACGGGGGCCACATTTTTCATTAACGAAACACTTTGAAAATTGGAACACTGGTAGAATGTGTCATATAAAACATCTTTTTCTCTTAGTCTTCTTAAAAAAAAAAGAAATCCATAAATTATTCCATGTTAAAGTTGTCGTATTTTTGTATGTATTTTTGTATGTATGTATGTATGTATGTGTGTATTTTTGTAATTTCAACCAATCACTGACGTCCATTCAGCCGATATACATTAAGTGCCGACTACATAAACAAACGATTCTGAAACAATTAACCCTAACCCTAACCCTAACTCTAACCCTAACCCTAGGGTTAGGGTTAGGGTTAGGGTTAGGGTTAGGGTTAGGGTTAAAG
>NC_068986.1:108398423-108399557 GCF_001194135.2 Octopus bimaculoides
ATATATATATATATATACCTATACAGGCATGTATGCACGCGTACACACACGTGGTTCGTGGAATTCATTGCTAGACATATACATAGACCAATAAATAGATAAATAGCTAGATAGATAGATATACACGCACGCATTTTCAATATGTGTTTGTATGTAGTATATAAGTGCGGGTACAAGTGCGCGCGCGCGCGTAAACACAGAATGGTAGATAGATAGAGAGGTAAATGATTAGACGGGTAGACAAACTGGCAGACAAATAGATAGATTAACAGACAGGGAAATAGATACAGAGATAGATTGCTAGACAGAGAAACAAAAGGAGAGCCAGATAGACACACAAAGAAAACTATAGATAGATAGATAGATAGATAGATAGATAGATACTAGTGTTGCTGAAAGTTCATTTGGCAAAAACTGACAGAAGCATAGCAAAATGATTGAACGGTGAAGGGCGATAGGTTAAGAGTTATAATAGTGATGTGGGGAAGGAGTGGGAGTGGGGGACAGGATGAGTAAAATATGTACGTGTATGTGGGTATGGGGTAGAGGAGAGACAGAACTGCGAATAATGAGGAATTTATATAATTCATATGTAAATATATATATAGTGAGAGTGAGCAAGAGAGATAGAGAAAGAGAGAGAGAGAGAGTGTGTGTGAGAAGGAGTGCTTGTTAGACAGATAAATTGATGGACAGAGATTGACACCAAATGAAGATTTTGAAAAAGAAGGCGGGAATTTAACGTTTGGTAGCAGTAACAGCGGGTTTGAAGAAGTGTGATGAAAAAAGTCTAGTGAAGAGGCAAGAATAAAATGAATAATTTGTCTATCTGTCTATCTATCTATCTATCTATCTATCTATCTATCTATCTATCTATCTATCTATCTATCTATCTACACACACACATACATACATATACATACAAATGTGTCTATATATATATATTCGGTAAAAATGTGCTTTTTATAGTAGTCTGACCTTAGAGTCCCTCATGGCGTGAGGCGTTATTGTATAGTAATGCCCTTATATAAATATAAATATATATTTCGGGAATAAATGATGGATTTTTTCCCTTATGAGTTTTTTTTCACGCTAGCTACTTGATAAATTCTTGTAAAAGAATTCGTCCTATTA
>NC_068986.1:108404942-108405806 GCF_001194135.2 Octopus bimaculoides
ATATATAAACAAATAGTAAATGAGTATATGCATATATACGTACAGGTATGTGCATACCGACATCCACCTGTATGTATAGGTGCATATCTGGGTACAGGACATTGCAAACAAAACGTAGACGAGAAAACACACAAGCCACATAGAGAACATTCTTCTTCATCAGCTACCCCCGTTTTAACACCGGCGTTTCGAAGAGCTGGGCAGGACGCATCGTTAAAACGGCTCTTCCCATGGACCGCAAATTAAATTTGTATACACAAATTAAACCTTGCTATGTATGTATGTATGTATATATAGTATATATAAAGGGTAACAAAACTATGCAAAATTTTACTACCAGTGGCCTAGCATGTATAAAAGTCAATAGACGACATATTCAATATAAAATACGAGAGAAATTACCTATAACAGGCAATTTCTACACGCTAGATGACACTCAAAACGACCGAAAACCACAAAAAATTTAAACATTTCAAAAGGAAGAAAAAATGAAAACTTTTACCTTATATTAACGGTTAGACCTATAGGTTTCGAACTTTTTTTAGAAAATTTACTAGGCAAATTCTCTTCAATAACCAACCGTCAATTATTAACGTATAACTATGAGACAAAAGGCAAAACGCACATGTCTTCCAGATATATGTTATAATTTTTTCAAAATCCACTGCGCAGACGCAGTTTCAGTCGGCAGAAAATGAAAAATGCCGAAACGAACTTTGAAATCCTAATATCAAATACTTGAGTATATATAAAGGGTAGCAAAACTATACAAAATTTTACTACCAGTGGCCTAGCATGTAAAAATGTCAATGGACAACATTCCCGCAGCTCGTCTCCATGACCGAACTGCAGTCGTGGATGAAG
>NC_068986.1:108406549-108407235 GCF_001194135.2 Octopus bimaculoides
GAGCATAACACTATAAAGGAGTAAAAAAAATCAAGAAAAAAAAAAAAAGGCAAAAGAGAGTCACTTACTGTTATAGTTTCTGCAATGACAATGACAATATTGGCCAAGGTTACCGTGGTCTTTTCCGTAGGCTTTTCTTTCCACGGCTAAACCTAAACTGTCCCCACTTTTTACACGAGAACATTGCTGTGATACACGACCCCTATTGATCCATTTTTTTTCTTTCCTACGATCCCTTTTGATCGAACCCCCCCACTGTTTTTCTCTCCTTCCCCCTCCCAAAAAGAAAAGCTCTACATTGTATTTGTCCCCTCTGTGTAAAGCCCTGTGTGGCTAATAAAAGAAATGTATCTATCTATCTATCTATCTTTTTCTGTCTGTCTATCTATCCATAATACATTGGAGAAGAAAAAAGAAGCTATTTTAATAAATAGAATACATTTTATCGAAAAATTGCACTTTGTGGTTTTGGAGGACGGCGGTGGGTGGGGTGGGTGGTGGAGTGGAACAGACCACGTGATATTTTGAACTTCATGAAATGCAAGCTAGCAAACAGATAGATATCCATGATTATTATGTTGCCTCGTCATCATGTATGTTATCGTCAGCATCACCATTACAATCAATACGGCATTGATCATCATCATCATCAACAACAACAACAACAACAACAACAACAACAACAA
>NC_068986.1:108407245-108407415 GCF_001194135.2 Octopus bimaculoides
AACAACAACAACAACAACAACAACAACAACAACAACAACAACAGGAACAACAACAACAGCAACAACAGGAACAGCCATGCTAATTCTTGTTTTGTAAGCATTCATTAAGGAACGATCACTAGTCACAATGTTTTAGATAGAAAATAAGTGGAAAGACAGTTTTGCTTTTG
>NC_068986.1:108408019-108409731 GCF_001194135.2 Octopus bimaculoides
ATATATATATATATATATACAACGGGCTTCTTTCAGTTTCCGTCTACCAAATCCACTCACAAAGCTTTGGTTGGCCCGAGGTTATAGTACAAGACACTTGCCCAAGATGCAACGTGGTGGGGCTGAACCCGGAACCTTGTGGTTGGTAAGCAAGCTACTTTACACAAACCCACTCCTGCGCCTATTAGCCAAAAATCGAACTCTTCCATGAAAAGGGAAAAGCAGTGTGGAAGGTGAGAGGGAGAGAAAGAAAGAGAGAGAGAAGGAAAGAAAGAAAGAAAGAAAGAGAGAGAGAGAGGGGGGCATGAAAACAAATAACGGCCAAAAATAAAATGAGCTTAAACGCAACAACTGGTCTCGATGGTTTCCTAACTATTTATTCTTTTAGCCATGTAAGCAGGCTTTAGCGAAACGATTTCAAATACTTTTCCAGAGTTTCCTTGCAGATGGTAAACTTTCTAAAAAACTAAAAGAAAGTTTTATATGCATCATGCACGAAGGTAAGAGAAGAGTCGAACCAAAACTCTACAGAGCCGTCATCTAACTACATCTCAGAAATGTCATGGAGCTAATCGGAAAGAAAGAAATTGATAATGTTCCTAAAGGTAAATGACTGAACGATATTCAGCACAGTTTCCATTCTTACCTCACACAGTTCTTACATTACTATAACTGAGTTTCGTATTAGCTGCCCGACCATTCAAATGTCGATATGCTTTATCTTGAAAAAAGAACCCTGAAACCTGGGTCGTTTGAGCGCTCGCCAGTGTACCCAGCTGGAAACGAGTATTTAGCCCTTCTCAGGGCCGTAGCACACATCACATCAGTGCTAGAAACTAAAGAAACCAATCCCACCTAAGGGGTACTAAAACGGACAGCAGGTGGACATCCGAGAGTCATGACTCGGATGTGGCCCGACCCCACTAGATTGTCAGGAGTTAAGGGCCGAAAAAATGCCTAAAGGGGACCACCTGCTGTTACGCTCTCCTCGAGTTTCTTTCCACTGACTTTGAAAAGGCATTCGACGAGAGGGGTCATGGCACGATATGTCACAAGCTGTGAGATCTTGACATAACTGGTAAACTAAGAGAGGGGCAACATGATTTCCTAAAAGATAAAAATCAGGCAGTTACAGCCAATAGTGCCTTCTCTTTAAAAAGACAAATTCTGAGTAGAAACCCCGGGGAACTGTCTTGGGGCCATTACTATTTATGGTAGCTCTCTTAGACATGCCTATGGTTACTCAGACAGTCATTGTGAATACAAAATCACTGTAGATACAAAGTTAACACAAACAATAAAGAACCCAAGCTTACAGCAGAACCTAAACCCAATATACAATTGGGTTGAACATAACAGTATGCAGCTTAATGCTTGAAAATTTCAAGCACTGTGTTATCAGCCGACAAATGCACCGCAGCCAGTATATACTGGACCCGAAGGCACTGCAATCTCAGAGTCACAGACAGTGGGCGATTTAGGGATCAGTAAGTGGAATGATGCACGTTCACATTACCAATATGGCAAATATGTGTAGACAATTGGCAAGATGAATACTAAGGTCCTTCAGGACAATAAAGCAATAGGGTCATCTTGACCCCGTGGAAGATGTTTGTCCTCAGCCATCTCAGCTCTGGTCGCTGCATAGTGTCAAACCAACCAGTGGAGCTTGAAGTGATCCAATGCTACAACATGAAAACGATTATATCAGT
>NC_068986.1:108410157-108413056 GCF_001194135.2 Octopus bimaculoides
AATAATAATAATAATAATAATAATAATAATAATAATAATAATAATAATAATAATAATAATAATAATAATAATAATAATTGCAGCACAAGGTCAAAGCCTTCCCAAGAGAAATCACTAAAAACACGTAATGAACAAAAACACAAGTCACTGCGTAATATGTGATGATGGAGAGGAAATAATAAATCATATTGTCTCAGGCTGCCCAGTCCTGGTTAAGAAGGAACAGATTCACAGGTATGACAGAATTGGGATCTATATACACTGGAAGCTGTGCCAACACTATGGAATGACAACAGAAAAAAATGGTATAGGCACACCCCAGAAAAGGTCTCATAAAATGGCAAAGCAACCATACTCTGAGAAATGCCAATACACGCAGATAGAGAAATTAAGGCTAATAGACCTTATATAGTTGTCAGAGATATCAAGAAAAAATTTATCAATAACAACAGATGATAATGTATCTCGAAAAGAAACGGAGAAACTATCAAAATACAAAGATCTGGAAACAGAGATAACTCGAATGCGGAGCCTAAAAACAGAAGCAATTCCTATAATAGTAGGTGCATTCAGACAGATACATAACAAGAACACCCGGAATTACTAGTGTATATAACATACAGAAAATAGCACCACTAGGCACCGCACACATCCTATTTAAAGCACTCTCAATACAGTGAAAATAAGAACAACACAACAAACTACAGCACATTCCCAAGGCACACAGAACTGCGCACGGTAGTGCAGTGAAAGCACTAATATAAAAATAAAACTGCTGAATAATGATAATGATAATAATAATAATAATAATAATAATAATAATAATAATAATAATAATAATAATAATAATAATAATAATAATAATAATAATAATAATGATAATCCTTTCTACAATAGACATAAGGCCTGAAAATAATGATAATGATGATACTACTACTACTACTACTACTACTACTAGTACTACTACTACTACTAGTAGTAGTAGTAGTAGTAGTAGTAGTAGTAGTAGTACTGATAATAATAATAATAATAATAATAATAATAATAATAATAATAATAACATTGATACTAATAATTTAACCAATTTTCTAATCAAATCGATATTGATTAACTCAGCTACTTTGTCACATTGTACGACGTTTATCACGTGTTATTTTCACTGCAGGTAACATTAAACTTGCCTTCACACCTCACTCGTTTTCCATTTGTTAATTATTGTTTCAGACATTTTGAGCGATAGTCGCCATTTTTATTTTCTTTTTATCTCTTTGTTGTTATTTCTTTTGTTTAAGAAACATTAGTCGACTGAAGAAGTACAGTTATTAACTTTACATCTTCGCTAAACTTTAGATTAACGTGTGAATGGTATATTTTTATTCATTTCGATGTCTTAGAAATTTCAGCACTAAAAAACCTATTCGCTTCAAGACGAAAAACATTCACTGATGTCGAAATAACGAATGTGTCAAACTTCTCTGGTCGTAAACATTTCTTGCAGTCATTCATTGATTGAAACATTCACAGAATAACTTCAAGCAAATGGATTTAGTATTATAAGAGTATTATACAGCCGGCGAATTGGCAGATTTGTTAGAGGATCGAATGTTCTTCAACTCCTTACATTCGGATGAATTCAACTTTGTCTTTCCTCCCTCCGTGGTCGATAAAAAATACCACTCAAGTACTAGAAGGGGTTGACTATTCCTTTCGCACCGCCTCCAAATTTCTGATCTAGTGACTATATTAGACATCAAGTATTTATGTATGAAATTATTATTATAGTAATATAGCAACTTGATTCAAAAGCCCAAGGAACCTGGTTCGATCCGACTGCATAGTAAATTCGGTAAGGGTCTAAGGAGCTACTTCCTTCTGCCTTAGAGATAGTGGAAAAGGAAAAGGTGTACCATTCAACCCCACCCTTATAACATAATTAAATATAGCTAACTCAAACACGCACACACACACACACACACACACACACATATTATGTAGTAATGATTCAACAAGTAGAAAAACACTCGATCAGCTAAGAATGTAAAGATAATCTTTAATTAAATACCACAAATCTTGCAAATAGTTAACCATCAACATCTGGTTTACGTCTACTTGACATCGAATTATTGTACGGTTAGTTATCTCCCTTGTGGGTTTTTTTCGCCACTTTGTTTTCTTGTTTAGAAGCATTTCTTGTTAAAAAAACAACTGACAATCGGTCTTGCTTTCAGCTCGATAAATTGGCGAAATAAATTATAATTTTGAAGAGGAAACCCTGAGTTGCTATTTGTAAGATGATATGTGTGTGTATGTGTGTGTGTGTGTGTGTGTGTGTGTGTGTGTGTGTGTGTGTGTGTGTGTGTGTGTGTGTGTGTGTGTGTATACGCTACACATATAAAGGTACAGAGATATATATTTGTGTGCACGTACACTAAATGCATGAGCATAGCATCGAAAATAGTTTAAGAATCTACATCGCAATCACAAGGTTTAAAATACATACATACATATGTGTATGTGTGCGTGAGTGTGTTTATGTAAACATACATACCTGTGCGTGCATGTTTGTACGTATGTATATATATGTATGTATATGGCCGTGTATATTTTTGCATCTCATTCTTTATATTAATCATTATATTGTCGTTGTTTGAAAAACAGCGCCTTGGATATGTCACGTTACGTAGCGGTTCGCCAATAAGAGATCAATAAGAGTTTAAGATCAATCAGGTTTAAGAGCGTGCACAGTGATCAATAGGATCAACTAAGACCCTTTAGACATTAGATCCAAACGCCGCCACCGCCGCCGCCCAATAACTGTCAATTAAACACGTAAAAAATAAGGAACATATGGCATATATATGTGTGTGTGCGCGCTTCTGTGTGTGTGTGTGTATATATA
>NC_068986.1:108414847-108416172 GCF_001194135.2 Octopus bimaculoides
ACTTCCAGAAAAATGAATATTTTTTAATGAAATTTTCTATGCATATAGTATTTACTATGTAGAATCCGTATATCCAAAACTTTCCGGTGAAAGTGTTTTGGAATGAGGCGGGGGACAATTTTCGGAAATTCCAACAGAGTCCACTTAAATTCTTCTTAACTTCCAGGAAAATGAATATTTTTTCGTGAAATTTTCTACAAATATACCTTGATGTATGTACATTTCGAGCATGTAGGAATTTTGAAGGAAACAACTGCAGGTTATTTTTGAGAAGCGTTCCCCACTCGGTGGTGTTTCGGAGCAAGTCGTCCATATTTGTTTCATTTTTCTCTATTATGTGCGCATGTGCATCCGTAGATTTCTTGACAGTGAAGAGAAGCCGTCATAAGAAAACTTTCGTTAAAAATAACATGCACACGATTTTTTTTTCTTAATAGAAGTAAATTCCATAGTAAACGTTTCTAGTATATTTATAATTCTACCTGTATGGTGCTTTATTCTTGTTGGATATTAATATTATTTTAATATTTCTATTTTCATACATACATACATACATACATACATACATACATACATACATACATACATACATATAGGCACAGGAGTGGTGGTGTGGTAACAAGCTTCACAGTAGGAAAATAAGTTGGAGTTGTTGATCTGTAAACTAAATGTCTCCCTAATTTCACTTTCTAAGGTATCCTGAAATGGGATCGAATCTTGAACGATGGGGTTGAAAAATGAATGTTCGGATTAAACGATTATGGTTGCACCCAAGCTCCGATTCTCCGAACGAGATATTTACGATAAGATCATATACGAAAGCGGAAGAAAGTAGGTTTTGTATATTTTTATCTTCATTAATAATTCTGGGCCGGCCCTTCCTTCCTCACGTATCATTCTTTAAGGATCCTTACTGAAGAATCAACCCGAGTTTTGAGTGTTCGCCAACCAGTAGTAATGAAAGGGAGGCAGACGCCATTGATGGTAGAAGATAAAATAAAAATAAACCGAAATACGCACGTAACATTCTCACGTAGTTGTGGTGACGTCTATGTAAATAAGGAGGCTTATCTTTAAGCAGACATGAAGAAGGTGCAGCCAGAATACGGGACGGAACTAGAGACTAGACCAGCTTCACTCCTAATTTCTATCTACTAGAAATTCCAATAAAAGAAATGCCGTTTATATCCTTTAACATTACTTTTAGGTTGTTGACTTCCAAATCCCACACAACTCTGCTCCCGACTATTCACATCATACTTCAAATTTCAAGCAATTTTCTTGTAATAACGCCGAGTAAAATTTGTTTAGATTAATTCAGAAGC
>NC_068986.1:108416268-108419392 GCF_001194135.2 Octopus bimaculoides
TGTGTGTGTGTGTGTGTGTGTGTGTGTGTGTGTGTGTGTGTGTGTGTGTGTGTGTGTATGTCAGTGTTTGTCCCGCCCACCACTTGACAACCGGTATTGGTGTATCTACGTCTCCCTAAACTAGCGGTTCGGCAAAAGAGACTGATAGATTAAGTACCAAGCTTTAAAAAGAAGAAGTACAGGTGTCAATTCATTCTACTGAAAATTCTTCCCGGCAGTACCCCAGCATGGCCGCAGTCTAATGACTGATACAAGTAAAGGATAACAGATCAGGACATATTTCGTGCACGAAACTTGAATTTTCCACTCGAGTCAAATATAAGAAGCTACTCCAAATCGTGTTGAGAATACCGCTTAAGTAGAGTCAAGACCGGCGTGTTGGTACAGGCATCGAGTCGTATTAGTTGCAATAATATTGAAGTTAAACCAAACAGTGGTATTTTGAAATCATTTAATACGTATGTTTCAAGTCTGCGCATTATATAATTGGAAATGCATCCATTACGTAAGATCTTTCTCAGTTAAAGCATTGAAATGTCTTACGTAATGAATGCATTTCCTATTATGTATTACACAAAGCTGAAACGTACGTATTGAATGATTTGAAAATATTTTTATTTGGGCTGACTTCATTATTATAATATGTATAAAAGTGGTGAGCTGGCAGAATCGTTAGCACGCCGGGAAAAATACTTAGCGGCATATTGTCCGCCTTTACATTCTGAGTTCAAATTCCGCCGAGGTCGACTTTGCCTTTCATCCTTTGGAGTCGATAAAATAAGTGCAAGTTGAGCACTGCGGTCGATGTAATCGACTCAGTCCCTGCCTCGAAATTCCTAACCTTGTGCCAAAATTTGAAACAATAATTACAACATCTTTATCTAAATACATCTATCTATCTCTGAACTACAAACGGATCGAAAAGGAAATGGGATCACATTTAAACCTCACATAAGTGGCTAGAATATAAACTTCGGATAGACTTTTTGAAGTGTTATATTTCAAAGTGTGGGTTTTGTCTGCGCTATGTGGTAGCTCAGTGGAGGCGCAATGGCCCAGTGGTTAGGGCAGCGGACTCGCGGTCATAGAATCGCGGTTTCGATTCCCAGACCGGGCGTTGTGAGTGTTTATTGAACGAAAACACCTGAAGTACCACAAGGCTCCGGCAGGGGATGATGACGAACCCTGCTGTACTCTTTCACCACAACTTTCTCTCACTCTTACTTCCTGTTTCTGTTGTGCTTGTAATTCAAAGGGTCAGCCTTGTCACACTGTGTCACGATGAATATCTTCGAGAACTGCGTTAAGGATACACATGTCTGTGGAGTGCTCAGCCACTTGCACGTTAATTTCACGAGCAGGCTGTTCCGTTGATCGGATCAACTGGAACCCTCGTCGTCGTAAGCGACGGAGTGCCAACAGCAATGTGGTAGCTCAATAGGCCAACCACCTCTAATTTACGATTCGTTCTAATAATATTGACCATGAGAGGATGGATGCCAAAGTTTGATTCTGACACGATTTGAACTCAAAATATGAAAGAAACAGGCTAAATGCAGTATCCACTTTTTTTGCTTGACAGCGTACTTGTCATTTGGTTCGAGTCTCAAGGACGGATTATTGGTAGAGAGTTAAACACAATCTGTTGTTTGGTTCAGAATTGAAGAATTTAATAGTGCTGAAATATTGATGGCATCGAAGAGAATGGAAAATCTAAAAGTCTTTCATCTCAAAATCCCCGAAGTAGCGAAGGTTTGAAGATAATAAATCGATTTGTTCTTTCCCGTTCAGTGATTAAATCGTGAAAACACGGCTTACAATGATATAATAAATAAAATAAAATAAAATAAAATAAAAAGTGTATAAATATCATAAAATCAATGAGTATCATCCGAACCATTAAACGTTAAACTCCAATCACAAGTGAAAGCATTCGATAGATCTTTAACCAGTCTTTTGTCTTTATCTGATGTTGTTTAGCCACAGGTCAATCCTGACCGACCTCGGATCAAATGCATTCCACGAATTTTTCTTCAGACATAGTGTTTCCAAGACGACATTATCCAATGTATTCAGTACAAATAACGGAGATTTGGCTGTTGTTTCTTGCAGCTGGAACTACTTATAATCATCCCTGTTCGTTCGTTTATTTTCATCTTGTATAAGTGGGTGGGTTAGGGGTACCCGTACTCAACCTCTACGGATTTTTAATAAGTTATTCTTTGCTGCTGATGTTTAGCCCTAAGTTCGTCCCATTCTAGCAGACTAATGATCGAAGGCATTCCATCCGTAGCAGTCCCAGGCGCAGGAGTGGCTGTGTGGTAAGTAGCTTGCTTACCAACCACATGGTTCCGGGTTCAGTCCCACTGCCTGGCACCTTGGGCAAGTGTCTTCTACTATAGCCTCGGGCCGACCAAAGCCTTGTGAGTGGATTTGGTAGACGGAAACTGAAAGAAGCCCGTCGTATATATATATATATATATATATATATGTGTGTGTGTGTGTATGTGTGTGTGTGCTTGTGTTTGTCCTTCCAACATCGCTTGACAACCGATGCTGGTGTGTTTACGTCTCTGTAACTTAGCGGTTCGGCAAAAGAGACCGATAGAATAAGTACTAGGCTTCCAAAGAATAAGTCCTGGGGTCGATTTGTTCGACAAAAGGCGGTGTTCCAGCATGGCCGCATTCAAATGAATGAAACAAGTAAAAGAGTAAAAGAGTGTGTTTTGGACTTAATCACCCAATGTGTCTTATTCGATATGGAGGATGGGTTTACGGCCATAAACTTCGAAGTTCCGCCCAAACCGGTGAAAGTGGTGTTTTCGGTGCAAAATGGGGGAGAAACGGAATTTCGGAGGACTGAGGAGGAAGGACTGGTCGTAGCGATTAGCGGTGAGGCTAAGGGGATTGACCCAGGATGAGGAGAAATGGGTGTTCTGAAGACCAGAGGTCATTGTGGCATGAATAGAAGAGCCTTATCTTGTTTGTATTTGTGAGTCATAGCCCTGCATTTCAAACGGGTGGTCTTCTTTGGGGTGTCGTCTGCAATGTTTGTATATGGAACTGCAATTTCGTCAAAGACGGAGGAACAGTGAACTATTGTGAGTCTCACCACTTCTGCTTT
>NC_068986.1:108419695-108421633 GCF_001194135.2 Octopus bimaculoides
GGGGGAGAGAGAAAGGGGGGGGGAGGCTATGACTATGCGGTGGGAGAAAGTATATTAAACGATTGGAGCAAGATTAGATTTGATAAAATCTTCAGAGACAAGATCTCTTTTTTTTAGTTTGGAAGTAAGATTAGGGGTCATGACCTTTATTGTTGGGTGCAAAGAAGGGAGGATGAAGTTATCCTCTGAAGGAGACTCTGTCTACACTGTTTTGCAACAGAGTTGACTCCATTAAGTAAGTGAAAGCATTCAAAAGATCTTTTACCAGTCTTTTGTTTTTATCTGATGTTGTTTCGCCACAAAATCCAAACAGTGATGGCATTAGACTAGGCGAAGACAAATTAAGTCTACGACTTAATTCCGTCCCGTCTATTCATCTACCCATTTTGACCACAGGGCTATCGAAACTTGAACCATTTGACTGAGAAACGAACCATCAGTGTGTGTTTGCCTTTCCAGTGCCAACTGAGTCGCCAAACAAGTTCGACGAATTATTAACAATACATTTCGATCTCAGTTCAAATTCCGCCGAGGTCGACTTTGCCTTTCAGCCTTTCGGAGGTCGATAAAGTAAGTACCAGTTGCGTACTGGAGTCGATCTAATCGACTTCCCCCTCCCCAAAATTTTGGACTTTGTGCCTACAATAGAAAAGAATATTTTAACATTTAAATCGTGTTGTATCACATTCAGTTGAGTAACATTAAACCTATATCTCTCTCTATCTCTCTTTCTATCTCTCTCCCTCTCTCGGTCGTTTTTCAATGGCGCCCCTGGAATTTTAAAATGTGCATTTTAAAACTTTAGAAAGTCCGTGCTAATGCTGGTTTTATTTACAATTTTCCTTTGTGATGAATGTGGTAAACAAAATAAGACAGACAATGGTTTGCCATACTTTTTGCGAAATTTTAAACTTTAAAGCAGTTTTTCAAAACAATTTCTTTGCGTAGTGTGTCCGTTAATTTTGTACATTGGATTTCCGAGAGGGAGAGAAAGAAAGACATACAGAATGAGAGACAGACAGACAGAGACAGAGGAAGAGAGGGTGAGAGAGAATTAGGGAGGGGGAAAGAGAGTGAGAGAGAGAGAAAGAGAAAGAGGGTAGGGAAGAGAGAGAAAGTGGAGAGGGAGAGAAGGGGCAGACGAAAAATCGTCTCAGTAGCGACCAGCAAAAACGTTAGTTGACAAATCTCTTAGTATAAGGCTGCAAGTGTACGTTATTGACAAGGCTTAACAATGCCGAAATGCATCTAGTATACTGGCTAAACGCTGCTGGGAGACGAGTTTTCGTCTGTTTCCGATATGCATCGCCTTTTTAAACACAATACATCCATAACAGATGTTATCTATGGATGAATACCGCAGTAAATTTGCCTTTCAACGATGTATTTACGATAAATATGTTACACAGATGGCAATTTTAATTTAACACTGCTTCACTTGCAGATACCCAAGCTACAATATTTGTAATAAGTTGTTGTAAAAACAAGATTATTAAAAAAAAAACACTGGTGGTAGAATAATTTATTGCGCATCAAATCAATTATCTAATTTTAATTAATTGTTTAATTAATAAAGGGAAATATTTTACAGCGTGGAAGGTGTTTATACGCCATTTAAGAAACACACAAAATCCATCAGTGTAGAATGTGATTTGAGGGAAATTTGGTAGCTATTTCTTGCAGATCTGACGGTACTTTGAGGTTCTTTTATTGAGAGTAAGAGATAATATATATTAGATATATATAAATATCTGTGTGGCAAGAAGCTTGCTTCCCAACTACATGGTACCGGGTTCAATCCCACTGCATGGTACCTTGGGCAAGTGTCTTCTACTATAGACTCGAGCCGACTAAAGCCTTGTGAGTGGATTTGGTAGATGGAAACTGAAAGAAGACCGTCGTATATCTATCTATCTATCTATCTATCTATCTATCTAT
>NC_068986.1:108421643-108422730 GCF_001194135.2 Octopus bimaculoides
GATGGAAACTGAAAGAAGACCGTCGTATATCTATCTATCTATCTATCTATCTATCTATCTATCTATCTATCTATCTATCCATCTATCTATCTATCTGCTTGCCTGCTTGTCTGTTTGTCTGTCTGTCTGTCTGTATGTATGTATGCATGTATGTATGTATGTATTTGTGTGTCTGAGTTTGTCCCGCACCATCGCTTGACGATTGATGTTGCTGTGTTTACGTCCCTGTAACTTAGCAGTTCGGCAAAAGATGTGGATACAATAAGTAATAGGCTTGCAAAGAATAAATCCTGGGATCGACTTGTTCGACAAAAGGTGGTGCTCCAGCATGGCCTCAGCCAAATGACTGAAACAAGTAAAAGAATAAAAGAATAAAAGAATTTTACCTGGGTGCATATCTGTATAAAACAGGTCCCTAGTTTACCTGTTGTCGTTTCTAACTTATAAATACATGTGCACACATACACAGATACGCACGTGCACACACACACACACACGCACGCGCACACGTCCTCGCGCAAATCTATCAACAAACCCCTCTTATTTAACAAGGTACATACCTGCCTACCTACATACCTGAATGATTACCAACTTATCTACCAACCTACCTACCTACCTATCTACCTAGTCGCATACGTGTGTGCGTGCGTGCGCCAGCGTCCGCGCGCTCGCGCTCGCGCGCGTGTGTACGTGTGTCCGCGTGTATCCTGCGCTTGTTTGTACATCTACCTACCTATCCAGCTAGCTACGTAGCAATCAAAATACCTGGCCAGGTAACTACCAATCTACCTACCAACTTATTTTACCCACCCACATACCTCCCTCCTCCCTCCCTACCTACCTTCAGTTCAACATTTCAAACGGGCAGGTGGGCGCCTATTTTATATTTTAAAAGGTCAAACAAGAAATCTTTTCACCTGGAAAGACTCGACAGCAGGTGCAACAGAGACTCTACTGAATTTATGTGCTTTCCTTGTTTTACTTTTATGCCACCTCTGTTATTGTTGTTGTTGTTGTGGTGGTGGTTGTTTTGTAGCAAAATGCGTATGATGGTGTGTGTGTGTGTGTGTGTGTGTGTGTGTGTGTG
>NC_068986.1:108422988-108424118 GCF_001194135.2 Octopus bimaculoides
TATATATATATACATAGAGATCCATATATACATATTTACATACATATACATACATAGATACTTATATCCCCACATACACATGTCTATACACAGACATATGTATATGTGTGTATATAATACTTACATACATGTGCGTGTGTATACATATATATATACATGTATATATATGCTTATATGCATACATAAATTCATACACATGAATATGTCTGTATGTAGCTATCAATCAATCAATCAATCAATCAATCAATCAATCAATCTGTCTGTCTGCTTGTCTATCTATTTATCTATCTATCTATCTATCTATCTATCCATCTGTATCTATCTGACTATTAACGCATGCGCGCACCCAGGTACATACATTTACGTCTATCAGTTATGCGCGCGCGTATATACGTGTGCCCGCTCGCTCGTACGTGTGTGTGTGTGTGTATGTGTATGATTGCACACACACACACAAGCACGCGCGCGCGCACACACTATGCCTGCTGTTTGTCGAATAGTGTGAGCCGGTCCCCTGCCTCAGAGCTGTAGTTGTAGCTGCACGTCTTTGTTTCCCTCCGTCCCAGACATTGTACGCAAGCGACACACGGCTTTTGTAGCGATTGGGAACAAGCGGTTTCTATACCATCCTCCTTCCATGTCATTTAAGAAGCTTAGTCAACCAACCTGGTCGGCTTTTATACTCCTCCGCTCTCTCGCTCTCTCACTCTTTCTCTCTCGTTCACACCTCCTTCTTTCTCTATAAGTATATCTATGTGTGTGTGTGTGTGTGAATGTATATCTATCACTCTGTCTCCCTCTCTCTATCAATCAAACTATCTATCAATCACCCTCTGTCTTTCTCTCTCGATATTACTTTTATTCTTTACTCTTTTACTTAAGTCATTTGACTGCGGCCATGCTAGATCACCGACTTCAGTCGAGCAAATCGACCCCAGGACTTATTCTTTGTGAGCCTAGTACTTATTCTATCGGTCTATATTGCCGAACTGCTAAGTTATGGGGGAAACCAGCATCGGCTGTCAAGCGATGTTGGGGGACAAACACAGACACAAACATATATACACACACACATCCATACATACATACATACATACATATATATATATATATATATATATATATATATA
>NC_068986.1:108424362-108427171 GCF_001194135.2 Octopus bimaculoides
AATATTAGGGACAAAATCCAAAATTACAGGTAAAAACTCAATTAAAATCAATTTTTATATATATATATATATATATATATATATTTATAGACCAAACTTTCCTGTCACATACATATTTGAATCAAATTGACATGTTTATATTATAAAGCTATTTTTAAAATTAAAAACGTTATATTTTATATTAAGGGTGTTCTGCAATTTGAAAAAGTATAAAATATTAGTTGAATAAACGCACAAGACTAAGCGCGTGTTTTCTTTTCACCGTTTTTCTGATGGAGGCAGAATGTTAACTTGCTTCCCTTTTCCTATGTAAGTGTCACATAACAAGGTAAGATTATATATATCATAGATATTGCGAGATGACAGAAACTTAATCCAAGCGGTTAGCATCTAAAACTAGAAAAAAAGCTGTCTTTTGTGGCATTTTTATCAGAAAAAATGTTAAAAGGGTGCAACAGCTCGTGTTGCTTCCATTGCAAGATTTTTGGTGTCGTCTGCCACTGCATCTTGTCTCATGCTAATTCCAACAATAAGTTAGAAGCATATGATGTCATGTAGTTTATATTAACTTTACAGAACGATCTTTGGAAAAATAATGTAGTTTCAATTTTGTTTCTATCATTTTTAAGGGAAGCATTGATTCCTTTCCTTCCATGGACCGCACGTCTATGATAATATATGTATATTGCTCGAAATACGGAGTAGAAAAACAGCCGACAACTGATGAATGATCGTCCTCCATGTTGCCTGTCTTGTTTTCCATTTGTTTCTTTCCTTGTTCGCAAAAAAATATTCATATTCCAAGTTTTCGTATTTCATGTTGTTTACATTCTGTGATGTCCTGTGCCCATATATGCATATATATATATGTAAGTATGTACATATATGTATGTATATATGCATATATATATAATATTTATATCATATACATTATACACACACACACACACACACACACACACACACACACACACATATATCTCTTTTACTCTTTTACTTGTTTCAGTCATTTGACTGCGGCCATGCTGGAGCACCACCTTTAGTCGAGACCCCAGGACTTATTCTTTGTAAGCCTAGTACTTATTCTATAGGTCTCTTTTTGCCGAACCGCTAAGTTACGGGTACGTAAACACACCAGCATCGGTTGTCAAGCGATGGTGGGGGGACAAACACAGACACACAAACACACATATATATATATACATATATACGACGGGTTTCTTTCAGTTTCCGTCTACCAAATCCACTGACAAGGCTTTGGTCGGCCCGAGGCTATAGTAGAAGACACTTGCCCAAGGTGCCACGCAGTGGGACTGAACCCGGAACCATGTGGTTGGTAAGCAAGCTACTTACCACAAATATCGCTGAACAATAATTAACTAACATCAATTATTATTTATTATTAATAGATTTAAGTCAATTGTTGTTAATCGATATTTCTCCATTTTCCGTTTGCTTTAAATTTTGATTCTTGATAAACTCATGGTTATCCTTGTCTTCACCTATAATTTATGGGCATAATATGCTTGCATATGTATGCCTGTGGTTAACCATAGGTAATGTACCAGTAGTGTAATGGATACTTCTATCCCTTAGGCGGTTATTTTAACCTCTAGCTCAGCTAAACTTATGTGTGTGTGTGTGTGTGTGTACCCACGTCCCATTGTTTGTGCCCGTATGCATGAATACGTAAGCGTGTACAAGTATGGAGTGAAAAATACCGGTTTCGTTTTCTGCATTGCATATTACTATCTGTCTATCTATCTCTCTCTCTCTCTCTCTCTCTCTTTCTCTCTCTCTCTCTCTCTCTCTCTCTCTCTCTCTCTCTCTCTCTCTCTCTCTCTCTCTCTCTTTCTCTCTCTCTCTCACTTTTACTTTCCCTCCCTTTCTCTCTCTGTGCATATATTTATGTTTACATATATATGTAAACATAAATAAGGACGTATATATATATATATATATATATATATGCACAGATACATAGATACATACATTCATTAATCTACATTATTTACATTGTTTACATTTGATGGATATTTGTCCTCATCGTGCTTGTTGTTAACACAACGTTTCGGCTGATGTACCCTCCAGCCTTCTGTCCTGGGGAAATTTCGAACCTAGGTTCTCATTCCTAAGGTATTTCTCGATGTTATTATTATTATCATTATCATTATTATTATTATGATTATGATTATTATTATTATTATTATTATTATTATTATTATTATTATTATTATTATTATTATTATTTTTATATTTAAAAATTTTTTTATTATTCAGGTCACTACCTGGAATCGAACTCGGAATCAAAGGGCATATGATTCTCCCAGCTTTCACTATTTTCCTATCGTTCTGGTCTAACGACCCTCCATGTTTGCTTTTGTTCGGCTTCCTTCTATGTCTCCACTGTCTCCACATATGTATGTCTCCACATGTATTTGTTCCCAACTTTGACCCTCCATAAATCCTAAATTTCATTTTAGGATTTATGGGAGCAACTGTCTTTGAAGACTCATATTGTCGTTCAATGCTCGAAATGAGGAGTAGATAGACAGCCGACAACTGATGAAGGGTCTTTTCTCTGAGTTTACTTGTCCTGTTTTCCATTTTTTCTCGTTTACGTATTTAACTCGTTTGTTTACGTATTTCATGTTATATGCACCGTTAGTGACGCCCTGTACCCATTTTTTTTTTATTTATTTATTTTTATTTATGTGTTTCAGCCAAGTGGCTGCGGTCATGCTGGTGCACCACCTTTAGTCGAGCATATCGACCCCAGGACTTATTCTTTGTAAGCCTAGTACTTATT
>NC_068986.1:108427429-108428402 GCF_001194135.2 Octopus bimaculoides
TATATATATATATATATATATATATATATATATATCTTCCTCTCTCTTTCCCTCTCTCCCTCACCTCTCTTTCTCTGTGACTGTGTGTGTGTGTGTGTGTATACATATACATGCTATGCTTGCTGTAGTAGAACGCATTTCGTCAGTCGTTCGACTGGGTGTGCCCCACTAAATCAAGCGTGACCTCGGTCGTCTGCTCGATCAGCGCCTGCTTTGTTCTGCGACAATGAAAACAATGAGAGAGAGAGAGAAAGAGAGAGTCTCTTTGCAAACGACGGTGTCTCTCTGCGGTCGCTTGACCTGCTAATAATAACAATCAAAACCCATCAAATAATACCTTGCGGTTTTAGAACAAGAGTGGCACAGTGAACATTTTTCTTCTAAGTATATATTTATAAACATCGGATGGTTACGGCTGGAATGCCCTTCATACATCTGCTTGATCAGGGCTGAACTAGGACTGCTCAGAACGACAGTAGCAACAATAACAACGACACATCATAAACTGTGTCAAATAGAGAGTGGAAGAGCATTTCACACTTCGTGGACGTGACCTAGTTCTGGTTACGTAAACACGGCATGTGTATATTGCTTATCTTGGATATTGTATATAAACATACACCGGATCTTTGTGATTTGACGGGCAACACTTGTTTTCTTAACGAAACACTTTCAAATTTGGGACAGTGGTAGAATGTGTCATATAAAACAACTTTTTCTCTTAGCCTTCTTAACAAAAAAACGTATATCGCAAGTTATTTCATGTTAAAGTTGTCGTATTTCTGTAATTTCAACCAATCACTGACGTCTATTCAGCTGAATACAGTCAGTGCTGGCCGGTCATAAAAATGTTATTCCCTGTGACATATTTCATCCGGTTAATCGTAATTTATACGCATATATTGTTTATATAATAAATTACGCTGTGCGTATCTGTGTGTGTATATTTTTCCCATAACCTCACTCATAACCC
>NC_068986.1:108428702-108431845 GCF_001194135.2 Octopus bimaculoides
TAAAAAAAAATATGTGTGTGTTTGTGTGTGTGTATATGTGTTTATATATATATATGTATGTGTGTATATGTTGTGTATCTGTGTTTGTCCCCCCAACATCGCTTGACAACCGATGCTGGTGTGTTTAGGTCCCCGTAACCTAGCGGTTCGGCAAAAAGAGACTGATAGAATAAGTACTAGTCTTACAAAGAATAAGTCCTGGGGTCGATTTGATTTGACTAAAGGTGGTGCTCCAGCATGGCCGCAGTCAAATGACTGAAACAAGTAAAAAAAAATATGTGTGTGTTTGTGTGTGTGTATATGTGTTTATATATATATATGTATATATATATGTGTGTGTATATATATATATTTTTTTTTATTATAGTTTCAGCATAGAGCTGCGGCCATGCTGATGCACCGCCTTGAGAAAAATATGGAACGCTTCACGAATTTGCGTGTCATCCTTGCGCATGCGCCATGCTAATCTTCTCTGTACCGCCGAAGTTCAGAAACCATTCTAATCCCAAAGGGAGTTAGAAAAGAAAGTGTAATTTAGTCCAATCCCCTATTTAATCCACATGTATCCCTTAGACAAGAAGCTAGAAGTTACATGTCTCTAATTAGACAATATTACTAGGAATCAATAGCTATCATAAACCCTCTAGTGTTCTCTAGCGTGGAGGCTAACTATTCATGCTCGGATAATATCGCTTTTAACACTGTACGTTACAATGTAACACAGTCTTCATCCTACACCCCAAATTGTAAATATCGAAAGCCTTCTAACTGCCCAGTGGGAAGACCTTGCCTCCCAAAATCTGCTATCTGTAGAGCCATCTCCTCTCAGTATCTATTGGCATCAGAGGACGCTACAAGAGCATGACAGCCAATGACTTCAAGAGAATATTTGCGTCACATACACACTCCTTCAGGTGTAGGCATAGGGAAGAATTCACTACCTGTCTATTTGGCTTTAACTAGAGACTTTGGGACCAAGGAAATAACGTCTTCAATATCACATGGAACATCTTTGAGAGGGTACCTCCCCTGGTGCTCGTAACTGCTCTGCGATATAGTGTAAAAACTGCAACAGCTTGCAGTATCCATCAACAGGAAATCCGCTTTATCCTTCTGTTTTCACCCTTTTAATGAACTTCAGAACAAACACCGTTGATAGCTGGGAATGTTCTGTTCCTCGTTGGCCCACACATAACAGCAATGTATATAATCTTTCTTTTTTTCACTTCCATATACTGATATCACTGCCTCTTATCACCCGGCTACAAATTACACGATACAGTATTAACGCATGCAAACGTGACACCACGGGACCAGTTAAATCAGCACGTGGTACATCAGTGACTGACGTGGCTGAACTCTCAATTCCCGCAGACCGCCATCTTCTTGGTTTCATTAGGCTGTCGCTCCTACAGTGTGGAGCATATAAATATACAGTAGCCTATTGCTGCTATTTTGCCAAAGTATGACGAGACCCGAGATATTCCCTTTAGAATTTTTCTTCCATTCGAACCCGAAAACCCCAGAATCTAGGTGCGTGTCTGTCACAACAAAAGATGTAAGAAATCAGCAACTACGTTAACTTGCTACTACTACTACTACTACTACTACTACTACTACACACACACACACACACACACACACACACACACACACACATACATACACACACATACACACACATACACACACATACACACACATATGTGCATACATACAGGCATGCATATATTGGCGTAAGGTAGATATACGTATATAAATATGTACGTACATGCATAAACATATATACATATTCATATATGTGTGTGTGTGTGTGTGTGTATGTATGTATGCAATGCATGTATGTATGTATGTATGTATGTATGTATGTATCTATCTATATATCTATCTATCTATCTATATATATATATATATATATATATATATATATAGCGTGCGATGGGTAAATTGTGGCTATTTTATATTTTTATTTCGTGCATGCGCATTGTTTGTTTTTGATTTTATCGACTACGAAGTATAGTAGGGTCAGTTGGGCAACGTCTGTGAGAAAAACAGCACCATGACGTAATTTGGAAACGACACACCGTACTGCTTGGAATTTGCGCCAGAATCTCCAATACGAACATTTCCGAATTTTGGGGAGTCAATCTAAGGACAGTGCAGAGAATGAGTCTAATGGTGATTACGAAGGTACGGCAGCTCGGAATACTCACTCTGATTCTTCTGATTAGAAGAGAACTCCTGAATTCTTTTGTGAGATCCAGGCCATGATTGACAACGATCCCTCCAAGTCAATCAGGTCCATTGCTAGGGACTTCGGAGTGTCTGAGTTTCTTATCAAAAAGGTAGTGAAAAAAGACATTCGGTATTCCTCATACTAGCTGAGAAAGGGCCAATTTTTATCGCAAGCCACCAAGAACAAGAGGAAAGACCGTGCTACGAAGTTTTTTAATGAACTGAAGCATCCCCTCCAACCGAACATGCTTTGGTTTTTCTCAGACGAGGAAAATTTCTGCTAGGATCAGATGGTGAACACACAGAATAACTGTTGACCTGCCGTGTCCCCAAAACATGTACTGAAAGTGATAAAAATCAAACATCCAGTCAACATCATGGTGTTTGGAGCGATTACTAGTAATGGCAACGTGTGGAGAGATGTCTCCATTCATCTGTCCACACAACCTCAGACCCAACACGGAGGCCTACATCAAGTGCCTGGAAGAGGTAGTGCTGCCCTGGGTCAAGAAGGTGATTGCTGGAAGACCCTATGTCTGGCAACAGGACTCTGCACCCTACCACACAAGCAAGAGAACCCAGTCATGGCTGTCAGACAATTTCTGCGACCACATCACTCCTAACATCTGGCCACTTAACTTCCCAGATTGAGACCCACTTGATTATTATGTGTGGAGTGTAGTTGAGCGAAAGACCAACAAAACTCTTTGTAACACCAAAGATGAACTGAAGGCAAGGATTATGGCAGCATTAACCAACTTCAACAAGGAGACCATCCAGAAGAATTCCATTAGATTCCGAAGTCGGTTGGAGGCCGTGGTTGAAGCCAATGGCGATTTTATTGAATAAATTTACTCTTTAGTATTTCAAGATATTTTTATATAATTTTGGTAAATACATCTGTTGAA
>NC_068986.1:108433376-108433913 GCF_001194135.2 Octopus bimaculoides
ATATATATATATATATATATATATATAGATGCGTACTGCCTTAATTCTTCGAAACGTCGGAGTTTTAATGGTGGCAGCTGATGAAGGGGATGTTTCTATGTGGCCTGCTTGTTTGTTGCACCTTGTTTACCATTTTGTTCTTGTTCTTTTGACACGTCATGTACCCAGTTATGTATTTATATGTACATGTAGATGAACGTATATATATACATGTACATATATATGCATATACTCATATATTGTTTATATATATATATATACACATGTATGTATGTGCGTATGCGTGTGTGCATGTGCGTGACAATGGCATAAGTTTTATATCTTGAACTTCTTAAAGGTGTTTGCTTTGCTGAAAAACGAGACTTGTAAAAATTAAAATTTAAACACATGAATAAATAAATGAATAAATAAATAAATAAATAAATAATTAATCCATGTTGACCTTTAACTGAGGCATTTTCCGTCTTTAGAACAATCATCGGCACATTTTCTTTTCTGTTTATATTTACTGGATTTTTTTTTTTTTTTTTTTTTTTT
>NC_068986.1:108434833-108437090 GCF_001194135.2 Octopus bimaculoides
ATTATTATTATTATTGCCCTTGCACAGCTTCTAACGCTACAGTGTCAGCTGTTCACTACCCGTGAACTAAGGTAACACCTCTTCTTTTTCGAGCACCTTCCGGAATATTCGAGCGGTTCCAAGCAGTGCTGTTTTCTGCAAGTGCTCCACCCTTATTGCAGCCCCTATTTGTTCCACGTACTTCTCGAGATTTTTGCTCACTGTTCCCAGAGCTCCGACAATTATTGGTACTACTACCACCTTTTTCATCGACCACAACCGCTCAACTTCCCAAGCTAACCTGTCAAATCTCTCGACTTTTCTTTCTTCCTTATCGCATTATTATTATTATTATTATTATTATTATTATTATTATTATTATTATTATTATTATTATTATTAAGTCTAGTTTATAGACGGAGTATTAATTCCTTTTAATTTGTCTTAACAGGGATATACATTGATACCTATATACAGGTATCTTAGTCGGCATCGTCATGTTTCGTTCGCAGTTGCAGCGAATTGATAACACTACAACCAATGTCCTCCCTATCAAGTGCGAGTTCTCCCATCGAATGAGGCCATAGTATTACTTCATTCTGGCTTTAGTGGCAGAAATATTGGGGTGGATTTCCGTTGCCTTTCCCCCAACTGGGTGGCTGCTGGACCACATGGAGCTCATCCGCACTTCAACAGGTCTTATTTTCAGTCCAGCCGGGTGTCCAGACACCCTCCTCACAAGAGTAGAAAGTTACTCAGGCTGGGTAGATGGAGGAGGGGGGACAATTTCGTTGTTGACCGCTTGACCATGGAACAGGCAGTATTCATTTACATGGTACCAGTAACAACCTGTGATGAGATCCCTGACCAGACCTCTCTCTCTCTCTCTCACTCTCTCTCTCTCTCACTCTCTCTCTCTCTCTCACTCTCTCTCTGTCACACACATACAGATGTACACGTACGCACACACACACACACACACACACACATATATATATACGCACATCTATCTATATGTGTGTACGTGTACTAATATATACATATCTATATATGTATGTCTGTATACATATAAGCATATAAGCATTTACACATACATGCATACATACATGTAGACACTTACACACACACAAACACGTACATACATACATACATACATACATACATACATACATACATATATACGAGGGTGAAAATTCATAGGCCGACTAGTGAGGATTGGTGCTAAACTTGTGAAATCTTGCTTGCGTTAACTTCAACCCTTCTTATTAATTACTGCATTGTTTCTTCCAATGTAAACTGACATCTGACTGTTCGAAGAAGACTTCAAAAGTAACCTGTAACGATTTCTCCTGAATACGGACAAAATTTGGCATCGTGGTGTTATCAAGAACCTGCAGAGAAAAAAAAAAGGGTCCAGCCCCCAACGACATTCAAGCTGACATGGTTGCTACTTTAGGGGATGATGTTCCAGCTTTATCAGCAACTGGATTTAGGAGAGAAAGAGAGAGTCTTGAAGTTGACCCCAAGTTTGGGCGTCCTGCAACTGCCACCACCGAAGAAAGCATTGACCGTCTTCAGCACATGGTGATGGATAACAGGTGACTGACCTATAAATGAAATACTCAATGCTATTAGCATATCCCGTGAGAGTGTTGAGAATACTCTGCACAATGAACTTTGCATGACGAGGGATTCTGCTCGATGGATGCCACATTATTCTGACACCTGATCAAAAGCGTACCAGGTCGATCACATCGTTCGAAACTCGGTTCGTTTCCTTGAATGTTTCCTAACCCAGAATGAGTGTGTTGGGCTCATTACTTTCAGTTGGAGACAAAGAGATAATCCGTGCTGTGGAAACATCACTCCTTACCATCGAAACAAGATCATACATTAGAAAATTAATATTTTTAAATCTCACAACGAGAGATATTCAACCACACTTTACAGACGCACACACGTACACACTCTCACATACATACACGCACGCGCACCTTCGTTTGGGGATCACCAGTACTTTATTATCTCCCTTTCTTTCTAGGTCTCCTGTCAAACTTTTTTTCCCAACCAGTCGCCATGATTGACCGCTAACTCCACAACTTTTTTTTCATTTTCTCTCTCTGTTTATTTGCTCGTTTTCCTTTCTGTTGAAGAGCGTAGGCTCGAAACGTAAAAGACTTTATCACTTTCCCGAGCGTCAATCTAATACAGCTGCTTGTTGCTCATACACGTCTTCGCCTTTTGTCTTTCTGTAAATTTCAATTATATATATATATAT
>NC_068986.1:108441690-108443456 GCF_001194135.2 Octopus bimaculoides
CTTGGGTGTAATTTGAGGGATTTTTGGTTACTCTTTCTAGATGTTTTTATTAAAGAAAAATTAATTCCTTTTTAACAGGCTGTGTAGTAAGTAGCTTGCTTACCAACCACATGGTTCCGGGTTCATTCCCACTGCATGGCACCTTGGGTAAGTGTCTTCTACTATAGCCTCGGGCCGACCAAAGCCTTGTGAGTGGATTTGGTAGACGGAAACTGAACCAATGCTGGTGTGTTTACGTCCCCGTAACTTAACAGTTCGGTAAAAGAGAGACCGATAGAATAAGTACTAGGCTTACAAAGAATAAGTCCTGGGGTCGATTTGCTCGACTAAAGGCGGTGCTCCAGCATGGTCACGGTCAAATGACCAAAATAAGTAAAAGAGTAAAAGAGTAAAAGAGTAAAGAGAGTAACAAAAAAAACTTGACGTGATAGAAAATTTCGGAGAGCATTTGAATGTAATTTGAGGGAGTTTTAGCTACTATTTCTAGGTGTTTCGAACAGTGGCATCGAGGATTCGTGCCCTATCGGCACGTGATTGTTCTGTAAAAATTCGAAGGAACCGCCCAAGATCGAAGTGGAAAAGTGTATCGAACTATCGAATGGTAGTGGTGATGGTGGTGGTTGCGGGTGGGCAGATACCTGTGTTAGTCGAAGCAAAGACTTGCAGGAAACGGACCGAATACTTCACCATTGATCGTCGTTGCAGTCAACAAACACCCCGCGGTTATTATAAATTAGCTCCAAGACAACCCTGAGCGAGTAGATCTATGTTTAGAGGTATTCCAGCCGTGACCATACCGTCTTACTTTGAAATATGATGCATCAAAGAATATAGAATTATGTTATCCTTGGCAACATCTTTCCATTCTTCTCTGAAGTTGCTTCCTTTATCTTGTTTCTGCCGATCCATGCTTTTGTTTTTAGCCAAAGGACAGGAGAAATATTGTCTTCTTGGCAGAGGCGGCGAACTGGCTGAATCGTTAGCACGCCGGGCGTAATGCTTATGGTATTTCGTCTGTCGCTACGTTCTGAGTTCAAATTCCGCCGAGGTCGACTTTGCCTTTTAGTCTTTCGGGGTCGATAAATCAAGTACCAGTTGCGTACTGAGGTCGATCTAATCGACTGACCCCTCTCCCCCGAAAATCTCGGGCCTTGTGCTTAGAGCAGAAAAAAATGCTTACCGGTATTTCGTCTGTTGCTACGTTCTGAGTTCAAATTCCGCCAAGGTCGACTTTGTCATTCATCCTTTCGAGGTCGATAAATAAAGTACCAGTTGCATACTGGGATCGATTTAATCGACTGCCACCTCCTTCCCCATCCCCAAAATTTCAGGTTTTGTGCCTATAGTAGAACGGTTTATTTTCTTGGCAGAATTGTTAGCACGCCGGGCAAAATGCTTTGCACATTTCGTCCGTTTTCACGTTCTGAATTCAAATTCCACCGAGGTCGACTTTGCCCTTCATCCTTTCTGGGTCGATAAAATAAGTACCAGTTGCGTAATGGGGATCGATGTAATCGATTTACATCTTCCGCCATGATTGCCGGCCTTGACACAAAATTTGAAATCATTATTTTCTACATGAAACATGGGAATTTGCGAGCTCCATGAAATGCGTACATGGACTTTGAGACGAATCGTTTGCACACACTCTTTCAGCCACTTCTATGTGTATGTGGTGTGTGTGTGTGTGTGTGTGTGTGTGTGAAGTGTTATTTGCGATTTGTTGTTCAAATTTCAGCTCTTCTACATGGAAACCGTTCGTTATT
>NC_068986.1:108444183-108445784 GCF_001194135.2 Octopus bimaculoides
GACAAACAGAAGGTCCATAATTCTTCGTCAGTTATCGACCAATTGGTAATGTTCAGTTTTGCACCTTTAACGATATAACCGAGTGCTTCTCAATTGGGGGGCGTCAGCCAAAAAGTTTTCTTGTGGAGAATTAGGGACAAGAACAATCAAAACAACACAGAGTGTTATTTATTCACAGGTTTTTATCAGTGAACAGGCCGTGGTCTCAAAGCGACGAAAATATTTTGGCAAATTAAATTTAAATGTTGAAGTGAATCTAACAGTTTTTGTGTGTTTTTAAATGGCTTATAAACACCTTCCATGCTGCAATTGGTTTATATATATATATATATAAAGAAAACAAAAATGGAGAAATACGGCCTTGGGATCAAGGAGACGAGAATAGTGGGTAACGTTTAGAAAATATTTCTCCATTTTCTGTTTTCCTTGAATTTTGATTCTTGATAAACTCATGTTTCTCCTTGTATTCACCTATAATTTATGGGCATAATATGCTTGCATATGTATGCCTGTGGTTAAACATAGGTAATATACCGGTAGTATAATGGATACTTCTATCCACTAGGCAGTTATTTTAAGCTCTAACTCAGCTAACCTACACACACACGCACACACACACACACACACACACACACACACACACACACACACACACACACACACACACACACACACACACACACACACACACACACACACACACACACACACACATGCAGGGTGTTCGGGTCAAATTTGACGATTTTTTATGTCTCTTTTTTGTTCAGGTCTCAGGACAGCTTAATGCAGTGGTGGACAGTCAACGGCGTTGGAGAGCATAATGATTACAGTTGTTGTTGTTGTTGTTGTTGTTGTTGAGAAAATGTTAGCTGACATGGAGGACTGGATTGCAAGCCATTTGAATATTGGAAAAGAATTACCAGTATGTTAGATGCATCATGTGTAAAAATTTCCCAGGTTGGATTCGGAACCATTTTGGAGATTTCAGCTTCGCTGATTGGGTGGATTTTAGCGACGCGGATTAACACATTAGACGAGTAACTGAAAAAAGATACGGCTAACAGCAGCAGAAGCAGCAGAAGCAGTAGCAGCAGCAGCAGCAGCAGCAGCAGCAGCAGCAAGAAAACAACAACAACAACAACAACAACAACAACAATAAGAAATATGAAAACGTTTAACAAAACAATGGCAACAATATGATGAATAACAGCGGCAAGATTACAACAGGAAAAAATCCCACAGTTAAATAATTCAGGTCGGTGAAAGGTCAATTAGTATATTTGAGGGGAGGGGGTGGATGAGAGAGAGAGAGAGAGAGAGAGAGAGAGAAAGAGCGGTGGTGAGAAAGAAATGGAAGGTGAAGAAAGATCGGGGATTGTATTGTATAAATATTAGACATCAACAATAAGGCTGAAGTGAAAATATCTAAGGGGGGTGGGGGTGGGGGCGTTGAGTGTCCTCTTTGCGAGACACAAACGCTGTAAGGTCTCCCATTTGTAATATAATGAGTAAAAAAGACGTTTTTTTGGTAATTGAGATGATCCTCGTAAATTGGAAGACAGAATCTCCCACAGTGAAGAATTCAATAATTAAGGGAAATA
>NC_068986.1:108446000-108448805 GCF_001194135.2 Octopus bimaculoides
AGTAGTCTCTTATTTATTGAATTTTGTTGGGAGTCAGTAACTGATCAAAGCTGATCGAAGTATCGATCATATTTCTATCGTGTTAGAAACCCTAATATTCATGATCAGGAAAGGCGGCGTGTTGGCAGAATCGTTGGCATGCCGGAAAAAATGCTTAGCGGTATTTTGTCCGTGCTTACGTTTTGAGTTCAATTTCCGCCGAGGTCGAGTTTGCCTTTCATCCTTTCGGGGTCGATAAATTAAATACCAGTTGCGTACTGGAGATCGATCTAATCGACTGGCCTCCTCCTCCAAGATTTCGTGCTTTATGCCTAGAGTAGAAAAGAACCGTTAGCATGCCGGACGAAATGCTTAGCGACATTTTGTCCGTGTTTAAATTCCGCTGAGGTCGACTTTGCTTTTCATCCTTTGAGAATCGATAGAATAAGTACCAGTTACGTACTGAGGATTGATCTAATCGCCTTATCCACTTGTGCCAAATTTGGAGACCAATATTCATAATCAGACATAATTTTCTTTATTTTTGTTTTTAGTGAATATTTTGAAGTTTTGACGCCTGAACTGAATATCTATTTCACTGATGAGCTCGAAAAAGACGGAAACAAGTCGGCCGTCAGAAATTACATTTCCATAGTCGTTCATCTAAGAACAGTTACGGTGTCGAGATCACTGAAATAACCTGGGACCATAATGCACATATAATCTTCTCCGAGACTAAATCAGTGAATATATCTTTTCTACTCTAGGTACAAGGCCCGAAATTTTGGTGGGGGAGGGAGCCAGTCGATTAGATCGACTCCAGTACACAACTGCTACTTAATTTATCGACCCCGAAAGGATGAAAGGCAAAGTCGACCTCGGCGGAATTTAAACTCAAAACGTAAAGACAGACGAAATACCGCTAAGCATTTCACCCGGCGTTCTAACGTTTTTTATTTCTTTATTGCCCACAAGGGGCTAAACATAGAGGGGACAAACAAGGACAGACAAAGGGATTAAGTCGATTACATCGACCCCAGTGCATAACTGGTACTTTATTTATCGACCTCGAAAGGATGAAAAGCAAAGTCAACCTCGGCGGAATTTGAACTCAGAACGTTACGGTAGACGAAATACCGCTAAGCATTTCACCCGGCGTGCTAACGTTTCTGCCAGCTCGCCGCCCTTAAACCAATGAATGTAAAACCAAATATCAAAAAGGTGTCTACTGCAAAAAGGAATGATTAAAGTGTGTTGGTTTGTCTTTGTTTATAAATTGGAATTCGGCAGAGTGGAGTGTAGTGTTGAGTGTTAGAGTATGTAGTGGTGCCGTTGCGGTTGCTGTTGTTGTTTAGGCTCATATTTACCCTGGCTAGGTTGATTCATAGGCAGAGGTATTCCAGCCATGGCTATGCTCTTTGTTTCAGTATCTAGGACCATATTATGTAATATGTCTTCCATTTTGAAACCAGTCAGAATATGCTTTGAGAGAAGTTTGATTGCTCTAAACAACGTGGGCACCATTTCTCTCTTTGGCACCATTTCTCTTTTTGGCACAATTTCAAGTGACAGCAATTGATCAAAGATGGAATATCTTCTGACCCCAGTCAAAAAGGAAAAGTTATGATGGTCCTTATTTCAGGAATCTCAGAACAGAAAGGAAATGAAATAAGTTTCATCCCTCAAGTTATCATTTCAGCCATTCCTTACCATTTTAAGAACTGGAATGATAATTCCTGAGTAAGGCAAAAGGCTACAAATACTAGTTTTAAAATTTGTTAGCAGAACAGAAATTTTGGTGGAGGGGCTAAATCGATTACATCAACCCCAGTACTCAACTGGTATTTATTTTATCGACTCTGAAAGGATGAAAGGCAAAGTCGATCGCGACGGAATTTGAAATCAGGACGTAAAACCGGACGAAATAACGCTTAGCATTTTGTCCGGCGTGTTAACGATTCTGCCAGCTTGTCACCTTTAAAAAGAAAGGCGGATACAAATATTGGGATGTAATTATATCGATATTTGTTCTTCTCGAAAGAGACGATATTTGTCGTCTCGGCCAGATTTGAACTCACAATATCAAGAGTCGTGACTAAGAATCACAAAGCAATTGGTTCGTCATTCTACAAATACAGCGTCTCAACCATTGTTTCTTTCAGAAAGAAACGATGAAAAAAATAAGTCAAATTGAAACCAGGATAAGGATTTGAACCAGCGCCAGTGATCTTTGAAAACTAGTAGTGAAACAAAGAACCACCAACCCCCCTTTCTCTCTCTCTCTCTCTTTCTCTCCTCTATGCATGTCTTCCTCTCTCTCTTAATCTCTTATATGCATCAACTCGAACATACGAAGAATGGCGGTACTAAAACTAGCAGCAACGAAACAAAGCGTAAAAAAATTACTGGTTTCCTTTTCCGGTATGGGAAAGAGAGGCGAGAAAAAGACAGAGCAACATACATACATACATACATACATATATACATATATACATACATACATGCATATGTACATACACACACACACACACACACACACACACACACACACATATATATATATATACATATACATATTTACATACATACATACGTATCTATCTATCTATCTATCTATCTATCTATCTATGTGCATATATGTGTATATATATATATTATATATATATATATATATATATATATATATATATATATACATACATACATATATATGTGTATATGTAATATGTGTGTGCACACACATACATATATATATACATACATATATATATGTGTATATATATATATATATATATTCACAGGCAGACACACACACACACACACACA
>NC_068986.1:108450359-108451783 GCF_001194135.2 Octopus bimaculoides
TATATATATATATATATATATATATATATACATATACATATATATATATGTGTATGTATGTATGTATGTATGTATGTATGTATGTATGTATGTATACACACACACGCGCACACATTAATTTGCTCATTTGACTTAACTTCAATATGTTGTTTAAACGCCGTAAGCTCTGATAACTGTACTGAGAAATCGTCTCGTAGAGACGCTAGGTACTAAAGAGCAGAGATTATATCGGTAGACGAAATTTCACCGCTACCGCTGGATGGGACTTTTGTACGACGTGAGTTTAGCGTAATTTGCGCTTCTTCAGCAACAGGCACTGCACCGCTGAATGCGAGTTCGAAATTCTGTCAGATCGATATAGTTTAACACTAACGAAACAGCCAGTGATATCGTAAGAACAAAAGTGCTTCTGTCGCTAATAGATAATTTATACACTGGCCGCCAGTGTTTTGCGATATCACTGACAGTTTATAGAATTCAGCTGCATCAGCTTACACGCGTTTCATTAACATTTGATATATATCTGTTAAGAGGAAATCTTAAAATCTGATTGCATTGTCAAATCTTCAGATATTGCATATGCACCCTGTGATCAACCAAATGAAACTCAGTCCATCATACAAGTTCTCCTTACAATTTCTTTTTAGATATACAAGAGATTTTGGCAGTTAGGGTTTGGAGTCTTGTTTGAAGCTGTGTCTGAGAGTGTTTGGGTCTATTGCGGTGCGCGATGTTTGAAGCGATATTGCCTAACCCAGAGTCACTGACTTGGACATTTTGTAAATTGAAGAGGAGCTAGTCGACCCCAGTGCTTGACTGGTACCTATTTTATCGATCCCGAAAGGATGAAATGCCAAGCAATCCTCGACGGAATTTGAGTTCAGAACATAAAGACAAACTAAATTCCGCTAAGTATCTTGTTCGATGTGCTAAGGATTCTGTCAGCTCGCTGTCTTTATAATAATCCTTTTTACTATTGGCACAAGGACTGAGATCTTGTGGTAGGGCACTAGTCGATTACATCGACCCCAGTATTCAACTGGTACCTATTTTATCGAACCCGAAAGGGTGAAAAGTAAAGCCGATCTCGTCGGAATTTAAAATCAAAACATAAAGATGAACGAAATACCGCTAAGCAACTTGTTCAATGTGCCAGCTCACAGCCTTTATAATAATCGGAAACGGAGGCTCTAATCTGTGCTGCCCAAGAGCAAGCACTAAGAACAAACCACATAAAATACAGAATAGACAACACATCAGAAAGTGATAAGTGCAGAATCTGTGGACACAACGGTGAAACCGTATGGCATACCACGACAATATAGCGTAGAGTTCGTAGGACAGACTACCCAAACCAGCTGATTTCCCCTCGTGCAGCTAGTAATTGCTTCCCATATTCCAAAGGCAGTTATTGGCCTTTCGCA
>NC_068986.1:108452020-108455011 GCF_001194135.2 Octopus bimaculoides
GTGCTCCTGCCTTAGCTCTGACAATACAACCTTCGTGTTTCGCGTTGAAGAATTGGTCGAGTGCCAATCTCGCTGCGAGCAGGTCGGTCGCGATGCCTTTTCTAAAAGCCTCGTCTTTTTGACTAGCACTGCCTCTACTCTGTTTCTTTCTACTGCTAGTCTTTTGCTAAACCTTATCGATTCTATTATAATCGCCCTTTTCAGGATTATCGCCCCACCGTCAACGCCCTCTTCATTAGTTTACTAATCCGGTCATTAAAATCTTTACGCGCCGGCAACGACGTGTTCAGCTTCCAATAACCAGGTCCCTGTCTATGAAGCTAATCTAAGTCGTCTGTACAGATCACTAATTTGTGGTCTGTGTAGTCGACTACTTTAAACTGGGGACAACCTATGCTATCCTTATATGCTGCTCTACAGAATATCCTATCTAGATACGATGTGGATGACCCGATGCGGTTTGACCAGTTCCACACTGGCACGTCCGGGAAATCCAGTCGGTACCTGTCGGACAGTTGGAATTGTCTGAGCAGGTTTGCGAGGCTTTTGCATCCCCCTCTCCTATCTGCTAAACCTGCATAGTCCCATCTTACATCTAAAACTCCATTCCAATCCCCCACTAACACTAGAGAGCAGAAAGTTCCCAGGAAGGTTTCCAGACGTCTGAACAAATCTGCTCGTCCTGCTCCTGTCGGAGCACAGACGGCAACTATCCTGAAAGTATGTCCTTCGCTGCCTGCCATGTCCAGGACCACTGACTTACCTTCCGGATCCAGGAAGATCGTCCTTATTACAAGATCCAGATTTTTCCGTGATGATAGATAGATAGATAGATAGATAGATAGATAGATAGATAGATAAAGATAGATAGATAGATAGATAGATAGATAGATAGATAGAAAAAACCGCTAAATATAGAAAGGGGAGACAACTTGTTGCCTATGCTTGACGTGTTGTTTGACATGTCTTTTGTATTGTTAAAGTAGGTTATGGTTTTGGTATTGGAGAGGTGAGGTGAGGCGAGGGCGCGCACGTGTGTGTGTGTGTAGTGGTTCCGAAACAGTCATAAATCTTAGTTACTGTTGTTGTTTAGCCCCAGGTCAGCCTCGTCGAAGAGGCCTACAAACGGAAAGCATTCCTGTTACGACCATCACGTCTCTTTTGTTGGTGATGATGGTGATGATGATGATGGCGGCTGTGGTGTTGATGGCGATAGGGGTCATAACGAAGTAGATTGTAAGGTATTAGTAGTAGTAGTAGTAGTAGTCGTGGTGGTGGTGGTGGTGGTGGTGGTGGTGGTGGTGGTGGTGGTGGTGGTGGTGGTGGTGATATGACGAATTTTGTAGTTCTGATGGTGATAAGGATAATGGTGGAGTGGGGGCCAAGGGAACGCGGTAGTTGTGGTTGTAGTCTTACTTGCAGTAGTAGCAGCAGCAGTAGCAGCAGCAGCACCACCACCACCACCACCACCATAAACATTATATTACATCTTTCTAGTTTTGCTTTATTTTGAAAGCTAAAAAATTATTTTGTGGCATATACGTGTTCTGATCAATAAGTATCCAGACTGTTGTCATAGTAACGAAGCTAAAGCACCCAGAGTAAAACCGCTTGGCACAGATTGACCTTGAACTCTGCTGTGCATGCACACAAAGTTTTAACATTCTAGCTCACTTCTGCTGTTTACAGCAGTGCTTGAAAGGAAGGTGTGTAGCGTGTGATCGTCACAGTGACCATGACGGAGAAAATTGAGCAGAGAATCTGCAGCAAATTTTGGCAAAAGCTTGGTGGTGGAGGTTTCTTCCAAGCACTGTTGTAAACAGAAGTGAGCTAGAACGTTAAAACTTAGTGCGCATGCGCAACAAAGCTCAAAGTCAATCTGCGCCCAACGGTTTCACTCTGCGTGCTTTGGCTTCGTTACTATGGCAACAGCCCGGATACTTATTGATCAAACCTCGTATTTTGAATTATATATACAAGGGGGCAGGAAAATCTTTTAAGAGCTTAAGGCCTCTATGGGTCTTAATTGACCCTGCCTGGGTTATGTCAAAAGACACACGCCCAACGTAATGCGTTGCAGGACTGAATCCGCCACTAGGTGGCCGCCTGTAAATCGAAATTCGTATTCATACGCCATGTCTGCTGTCAAACAAAATGAAGGACTAGAAAAATAGATAAATCAATAAATAAATAGATGAATGGACGTATAAACGGACGACAATCTGAATGGATGGACGAGTGAATAAACTATAATGAAATGAATAATGGGAGAAGCCTGTATATGAATGAAAGAAAAAATACAAATTATATGAACGAACGAATAAACAATCGGACTATTGGATCAATGAATGAAAATGATAAATATATGATCGTATAATGAAATAAATGAATGAAATGCTCGCCGTTTCTATCAATGTTGCGATGGGCGTGATAAGAGATGAGTCAACGATGACCTTATGATTGCAGGGCGAACAGCATCTATTTCTGTATCTCATTATTTAGAATTACTTTAAGGAGACAAGCTAGCAGAATCGTTATCATGCCGGACAAAATGTTTAGCGGTTCTTTCGTCCGTCTTAGTATTCAAGTTCACCGAGGTCAGCTTTGCTTTTCATCCTTTTGGAGACGATATAAAAGAAAAGTACCAGTTGAGCACTGGGGTCAATGTAATGGACTAGCCCCCCCCCCCAACACCACCAACACCACCACACCGCCACTCCCGGAATTGCTGGCTTTGTGCCAAAATTTGAAAGCATTATTTTAAGTATCGTTAAGGTGTGTAAGCTGACCGAATCGTTAACTCACCGAGCAAAATACTTAGCGGCATTTCGTCCGTCTTTACGTTCTGAATTCAAATTCCGCCGGGGTGGATATAATAAGTACCAGTCATGTACTGGGGTCGCGGAAATAAGACCTTGTTCTTTTGCCCCAATTTTCCGGCTTTGTGCTTATAGCAGAAAGTATTTCAAATTACCATGACTTGTAGACAGG
>NC_068986.1:108455129-108456235 GCF_001194135.2 Octopus bimaculoides
CCCACCCATGCCAAATTTACTTTTCATCCCTCCTTGGTCGATGAAATAAAAGACCACCCAAACAGTGATGTTAATTTTAATTTCCCGTTCTTTTTGTCCGAACGCTGAATAGTTTTTTAGTTTGCAGACATAGACACATATATATACATATACATATATACGACGGGCTTCTTTCAGTTTCCGTCTACCAAATCCACTCACAAGGCTTTGGTCGGCCCGACGCTATAGTAAAAGGCACATACCCAAGTTGCCCCGCAGTGGGACTGAACCCGGAACCTCGTGGTTGGTAAGCAAGCTACTTACCACACAGCCACTCTTGCGCCTATGCGAAAGATTTCTTTGCTATTTCTAACAGATCAAGCAACCACACAGGTCGTTGTCTACCTGGATTGCGTTTGAATACGTTTGTACATATACAGTACACTTCCGAAAAAAAAACGACACTCAAAATAACAGAACACCCGCCCCAAATTAACGGCACTTTTAAAAATTGCTGTACAGTGTCGGCATCACGTTAGTCTTCCGAAAATACATGTTCATTATGTTCCTTTTCCAAGACTCAGCTTACTAAGAGAATCATCCTTGTTATACCGTATCTCTATTTCTTATTCAATGTATCTCTTTTAGGTAACAAATACGCGAAAGAAGTTTTCCGAGACAACGGAAAATTCGAAATAACGGCATCGCGAATCGGTGAAATTGCCGTTATTTGGGAAAGTTACCGCATGCAGTAATCTTTTGTTTGTACGCGCACGCGTGTGCATCTTTAACTATATCATATCTCATATTTCTGTGTAGGCTGTTGTTTAAACCCTACGATCAAAAGGTTTTCCAGCCGTGACCTTCCTTATTATTTTCGTGTGTGATATCAGGGACTACATATTATCCAATTTGTCCTTTCTCTTCACTAACACAGCAGTGCATGATATGGAAGATTGGACTGCTATTCTTAGCATGTTAAAGCGACTGCAGAGATACTCCACTGTTTGTGCAAACATACATGCATGCATACATACATACATATATATATATATATATATATATATATATATATAATACACACACACATATATATATCATATATATATATATATATATATATATAT
>NC_068986.1:108463075-108463748 GCF_001194135.2 Octopus bimaculoides
TATATATATGGTGCAGTGAATAAATTGTCGTCTAAAGTATGCAAAAATGAAAAATAACACTGACGTTTCAATTTTAACAAATATATTTATCAAAATTATATAAAAATCTTGAAATACTAAAGTGTAAATGTATTCAATAAAATCGTTATTGACTTCAACCACGGCCTCCAGACGACTTCGGAATCACCTGCAGAATCCTGTTGCCAGACATAGGTTCTTTCAGCAGCAACCCTCTTGACCCAGGGCATACTACCTCCTCTAGGCACTTGATGTAGGCCTCCATGTTGAGCCTGAGGCTGTGTGGGGAGATGAATGGAGGCATAAGGTCGTCATCACTAGTGATCACTCCAAACACCATGATGTTGACTGGATGTTTGTTTTTTATCACTCTCGGTACACGTCCTCAGATCGCACTGTCCTCAGATTCACACCTAAACACTCTGAAATGTTCGTATTGGAGCTTCCAACGCGAATGCCAAGTAGTACAGTATATCGTTTCCAAATTTCAGGCAAGGTCAGTTACGTCATGGTGCTGCTTTTCTCACCGACGGTGCCCGACTGAACCTCCTATACTGTGTAGCCGACAAAATCATAAACAAACAATGCGCGAAATCAAAAATTTTAAATGGCGACAATATTCCCATCGCACCCTGCATATATATATATATATATA
>NC_068986.1:108464742-108466527 GCF_001194135.2 Octopus bimaculoides
ATATATATATATATATAGTGAGAGAGAGATACACATAAAGATTGTGAATGTAGTAGAGCTGTTGTTCAAATTATGCTACACACGCTTCCATAGCATAGTTACTTATTTGTTCATTTATGTATTACATTACATGATTACATAAACAGAACATTTCGTCAGGCATTTTGAACAGCCGACGTGTAAAATTGGTTTGCAGATCTGTAATCACGAAATGTAATACATTAGTTAACAAATAAATAACCATGTTACAGAAACATTCGTTGCGTAATTAGAACACCAGCTCCACATTATTCATATTCTCATATATTTTACATTGCGTTAAGTTTGCAGCATCTGTTGCAAAATAAATTCGATTTACGGAGTACTTAATACCATTTGACTCATTAACATTGCATTCCTTCCTCTGGAGTGTCCTGTTAGCTAAATACGAGAGGATGCTCAAAAAAAAAAAAGCCGGAATTTTGCCATATTATTTTATACACTTAATTTCACACGTTTACATATTTATCGCCTTCAAAGTATTCTCCATTTGAAGCGACGCACCGGTCCAGACGCGTTTTCCACTGTTGGAAGCAGTACTGGAACTCTTGCGAAGTGATGCCTTTCAATGCTTCCATCGTCATTGCTTTATAGTGATATGTGTGTGTGAATGTGTGCGTGTGTTTCTATGTGCGTACGTGTGTGTGTGTATTTATAAAAGCATTTATCTCTACAGTGTTTGTGTGTGTATATGTGTAATGGATTCAACTCGCTTTCAAGTAATGTCATCACTTGACTCTTCCCTTAAACATGAACGGTACAGATATGACCTCTCAGCCCTGCTAGTAACCTCGACTCTTGCACAACGATGGTCGCCTCTTGCAGTAGGTGTTCACAAAGTTACCGTCTATGCTGATACATGTCTTCAATCCATTATGGAATATTTCTTTGTGTGCTTTGCCTTTATCAGCTACAAACAGCCATATTATGCAACACGCCATAGAGTCACTAAAATTCAAGCGATGCCTGAACGTGAAGCTTTTTAAAAATGGTTAAATGTCTTGCATAGGGTCAATCCTACACTGGAAACGAGGTGTATATTTGCCCCAAAAGAAGAACAGAACTACTCTACATCTGGATGCAAACGAGGTTCAAGATGTTACAGCAGACTTTTTCCTTCTCCTAGAAAGATGTCTAGACAAAGACTAGAGCACTCTACTGTATAGAGGTGCGTAGCTTAGTGGTTAAGGTGATGGAGTCCTGGTCGTAAGATTGTGGTTTCGATTCCTGGACCGGGAGATGCGTTGTGTTCTTGAGCAAAACACTTCATTTCGCTTTGCTCCAGTCCACTCTGCTGGCAAAAAGGAGCAACCCTGCGACGGACCGGCGTCTCGTCCAGGTGGAGAATATATATACCATTGAAACTGGCCCTCGTGAGCATGGTATGGCTCGAGAAGGTTTGCTTAAGTTAGATTCCCTACTCACAGCTGTTGATGTTTGTGCCTTGTTGTCCAGTTTCTCGATGACAAGCGCCAACCTCTCGGCGAGCAGCTTGGCCAAATTCTTCAAATCTGCGTTGAGCAGAGTGATGGGCCTGAAGTTATCTATAACGTTCCCATTGTTTGAATCTTTCTTTAGCAGTGCCACCGCTCCTCGCTCCACAGAAACATGGATACTGCTTTTACTGCCAGAGCTCGTAGGGCAGGCCATCCAAGCCTTGCGACTTGTCTCCTGCGCAGCCTGCCATCGCATCCCGTACGCCCGCGGCTGTGATGAGTCTTTCACAACGCTCCGCCTCTCTTGCCG
>NC_068986.1:108476024-108477016 GCF_001194135.2 Octopus bimaculoides
TGTGTGTGTGTGTGTGGGGGGGGGGGTCACTAGTAGTGGTGGTGGTGTTGTGGTGGATGTGGGGATGGTGTTTAAAGGAGTGTTGTCTAGGAGATGGTAAGAAGGTGGGTGAAGAACATGGTCGGGGTTGAATGAATGCCTTATTTGTGAGGATAAGATGTGTGTGTGTGTGTGTGTGTGTAGGTATATATATATGATGGACTCAGTATGAATGATTAAAATGCCTCCTTCGCTTAATGAAATTCTCGAGTTCAATCCTAACACAACAGACGAGAAGTGTTGGTCCATACCAGGGGACCCCAAACTTTTTAGACCATCGACCCCTTCATGGAATCCTTGACCCCCACATCGACACCCAAGCATATCCAAGAAAAAAAAAATTAAGTAGATGTGCATTTATCGATCCCCAGTGATCGATATCGACCACTTTGGAGACCCCTGATCTAAGCATTGTGAGTGACATTAGGGAGTTGAAATTGTATAGAAGCCCTTTTAAGGGTTTGCACCTGTAATTCAAAATAGTGAACCCGTCACACAATGTTAAAAATCCCTTTTTTCTTTCTTCATTTTTTTTTTCTTGTTTTTTGCTTGTTCTGGAAGAAGGGTCAGTAGCCGTGGTCTTTGCAGCAGCCACTCTTCTCGAGGCCGGTGAGATTAATGCCATTAATGTTCCTTTGAAATCATTCATTTTAAATCATTCCTTTTAAATCATTCTCTTGAAATCATTCCATTTAAATCATTCATTTTAAATCATTCCTTTTAAATCATTCCTTTGAAATCATTCCATTTAGATCATTCCTTTGAAATCATTCCTTTGAAATCATTCCATTTAAATCATTCTTTTAAAATCATTCCTTTTAAATCATTCCATTTAAATCATTCCTTTGAAATCATTCCTTTGAAATCATTCCTTTGAAATCATTCCATTTAAATCATTCTTTTTTAATCATTCCTTTGAAATCATTCTTTTTTAATCATTCCTTTGAAATCAT
>NC_068986.1:108477134-108480175 GCF_001194135.2 Octopus bimaculoides
AAATCATTCCATTTAAATCATTCTTTTTAAAGCATTCCTTTTAAATGATTGCCACTCACCACCTTGCAGGTAAAAACCTGAGCCGGGAGGATATTTCTGAAGGATAATATTCTGGGAAGGAATGATTAGTAGGGGTCTTGGGCGAGGGCGGTGGAGATAATAAGGGCGATGAGGGAGAGACGAGTGAATCGTAAATGCCAGAATGGAGATGACATGGCCCCTCCACCCGGCCCAAAGAAGTACAGGCTGGAGGGTGACTCTATTCGGATATCGTGAAAGATGTCTCAGTGTGTAGCTCCGTCTCAGGTGTAGGAGCAAAACTCCATCGTGGGCATCACACCTGAGTTCTGAAGAGCATCATCAATAAGTCTTGGAAGCTGCACTACCTTCTGGCTCTGATGAGAAGAATCAGTCTTTGGTTTCAAATTTTGGCCAGCTAGTTCAAAGGTGGGGTAAGTCGATTACATCGTCCACCCCGATGTTCAACTGGTACTTTATTTTATCGTTCCCGAAAGGATGAAAGGCAAAGTCGAACTCGGTGGCATTTGAACTCAGAATGTAATATCGGAAAAAATGCCGCAAAGTGTTTTTCCTGACGCGGTAACGATCCCGCTACCTCACCGCCTTAGATACTTTTTAGTCTTTTACTCTTTTACTTGTTTCAGTCATTGGACTGTGGCCATGCTGGAGCACCGCCTTTAGTCGAGCAAATCGCCCCCAGGACTTATTCTTTGTAAGCCTAGTACTTATTCTATCGGGTTCTCTTTTGCCGAACCGCTAAGTTACGGGGACGTAAACACACTAGCATCGGTTGTCAAGCGATGGTGGGGGAGACAAACACAGACACAAACATATACACGCACACACACATACATATATACGACCGACTTCTTTCAGTTTCCGTCTACCAAATTCATTCACAAGGCTTTGGTCGGCCCAAGGCTATAGTAGAAGACACTTGCCCAAGGTGCCACGCAGTGGGACTGAGCCCGGATCCATGTGGTTGGTAAGCAAGCTACTTACCACACAGTTACTCCTACGTGGACATAGGTATTAAAGATGCGATTGTGAAGTCTAACATTTGAAGGGCTCTGGACGGATCTAGTTAACTGTTGCTCGTGTTTAGAGGTTGGTTGGTTGGTTGGTTGGTTGGTTCGTGTTTAGAGGTTGGTTGGTTGGTTGGTTGGTTGGTGCGATGATGCTTTCTTGATGGCAGCAGCGTTTGTATTTTGTTGCCGTTGAAAGAGACGAACCTGGCATATCTCTGTTGGACTTGGTCCTTAGTACCGGGATGGAAAAGACAGAGGGGCAAAAACGAATCGTAGGTAACAGCGGAAACGCGAGAGGGAGTAAACTTTCGCCACGATAAGAGAATCTAACCGGAAGTCCTTAATTCAAGAAACGAGACAGGTGGGACCCATAGACGGGTAGATTCGATAGGAGATTTACCTAAACAGACACGATCGAAAGTTTGGCTGATATCAAGGATTACGTTAACAATATCCTACTCAGTACAATCTTGAGCCAATCACACTATGAGGTAGTTTTATTGTGTGTGTATGTATGTGTGTGGAGGCGCAATGGCCCAGTGGTTAGGGCAGCGGACTCGCGGTCATAGGATCGCGGTTTCGATTCCCAGACCGGGCGTTGTGAGTGTTTATTGAGCGAAAACACCTAAAAGCTCCACGAGGCTCCGGTAGGGGATGGTGGCGAACCCTGCTGTACTCTTTCACCACAACTTTCTCTCACTCTTTCTCCCTGTTTCTGTTGTGCCTGTAATTCAAAGGGTCAGACTTGTCACACTGTGTCACGCTGAATATCCTCGAGAACTACGTTAAGGGTACACGTGTCTGTGGAGTGCTCAGCCACTTGCACGTTAATTTCACGAGCAGGCTGTTCCGTTGATCGGATCAACTAGAACCCTCGTCGTCGTAAGCGACGGAGTGCCAACAGTATGTATGTTTATATGTGTATATATGTGTATGTGTGTATATATGTGTATGTGTATATGTGTGCAATAATTCTATGAGTTAGTTTTATTGTGTGTGTATGTGTATGTGTATATATGTGTATGTGTGTATGTGTGCAATAATTCTATGAGTTAGGTTTGCGTGTGTGTGTGTGTGTGTATGTGTGCATGTGTGTGTGTTTGACTCTGTGAGTGTATGTGTGCAATAATTCTATGAGTTAGTTTTGCGTGTGTGTGTGTGTATGTGTATGTGTATATGTGTGCATGTGCATGTGTTCGTCTATGTGAGTGTATGTGTGCAATAATTCTATGAGTTAGTTTCATTGTGTGTGTGTATATGTGTGTATGTATATATGTTTGTATGAGTCTATGTTAGTGCATGTGTGCAATAATTCTATGAGTTATTTTTATTGTGTGTGTGTGTGTGTGTGTGTGTGTGCGTGTAGGAGGTGGGTAAAAGCAGTATTTGTTTTAATGTTTATATTTGTAGTTCTTCGTTTATTTTGCGTCTGTCTTTGCTTTTATATTGGAATATACCATTTTAGTTGTACTCTAAAATTCCGAGTAATTTGTATTGGTTTGCAAAAAGAGATACAGAGAAATATGAATATCGTGCGCATGCGTATAAACTGCGCTTCTTTTAGGATCATTACGCTGGCGAAGTAACAAGTCGCTTTTGGTAAGTAAGTAGGTATAGATGTAGAATATTTGAAATATGGTTTAAAATTGCAGAATTCCGTTAATAACCATGTCATCAACGGGTAACGAAATTCCTTAAGGCTTCATTGTATATAAAACGATTACGAAATGAACCAGAATTGGACGACAGCCGGGTATATATGAGTGACCGCTAGACCCCTAAAGCCTTTTTTTTTTATTTTCTCCCTGTTTATTTCCTCGTGTTCTTTTCTGCTGAAGAGCATAGGCTCGAAACTTAAAAGCCTTTCTCACCTTCCTGAGCGTAAAACTAATACACCTGCTTGTTGGTTATACGCCTGTCTTCGTCTTTTGTTTTTCTGTAAATTCCAACTATATATATATATATGTGTGTGTGTGTGTGTGTGTGTGTGTG
>NC_068986.1:108481617-108482080 GCF_001194135.2 Octopus bimaculoides
CACACACACACACACACACACACACACATGTATATATATATATATATATAGGATGGTTCTTCGTCGTTTGACCATGGAGATTTACTTGTTCGATCAACTGGATTATCCTCCCCCGAATTAACTTGTTATTGGCCCAGTATTCCATAGACACGTGTGTCCTTAAAGTAGTTCTCAAGCAGAACGAGTGGGGCAAGTCTGAACCGTTTTAATTATTCAATTACAATCTATTTGACGGTCTTCCTTACAGTTTCCTTCTCTCTAATTTCACTCACAAAGTACGAGCTGACTCGTGACTGTAGAAGATGATATTAGCTCAAGATGTCACCACTCTGAGGTCGAACTTGTGATGCCTTGGTTCAGAAGCAACCTTCTTAACCAATCGACGGAACTGTATCTACACATACACACACACACACACACACACACACACACACACACACACACACACACACACACACACACA
>NC_068986.1:108482359-108483537 GCF_001194135.2 Octopus bimaculoides
ATCAAACTTAGGTCTCTAAAGACGCTCGGGAAATTATCAGCCGCGCACCTTTACTTTTCAGTCGACCCAAAGTGATCCCAATGACCAATCTCCATGGTATTTATTGATTTATTATGTTATTACTGCTTATGACAAAACATTTTAATTATGAGGAAATCATTACGAAGGACTTTCCGTCCATGAACATCCCACCTTAATCTTTTACGCGTGATGTTGTCCAACGTATTTTCCTATTTTTTTTAAACGGAAAGAATGTAATTTGAAGAGAGAATTAACTGCTCTGCTCACACACACGCACACACTCGCCCGCACGCATGTACGCACACATACAGGTATACGCACACACATATCGTCACACGCCATTTCTGCTATTGCTGATTCTGTCAACATTTGTACAATACAGTAATGTTATGCGTAAAAGTTACGTCTCTGACGACTGAATGCTACGTCTTGATTATGTAATTGACATTATGTAACTAACAATTACCTTGTGTTAAAGAAACGTGCGTAAGATGCTGCAACTAAATAGCTTATAAATAACCTCTCATGTTTTGTTTTATTATTTTTTTTTGTGTTTGCATGTGTTCTGTAAAGCCTCCAAACCCCGGTTCATAACAACTGTAATAATATTAGCAGGAATACATATGGAGTTCTAAAAACTAGTTATTTATCGCACAGTTTAAAGTTTAAATTGCACTATACCAATACGTCTTCATACAGACACACGCAGACGCACAAAGATTTACGTATGGACGCTAAACGTAAATCAAACTATATATCTAAAAAATATGTTATTAGGATATGAATAATGAAGAGATGTAAAGGGGTGTCTATGATTCCATAAAGTACTAGCTCTGAGAAGGTTTTGCAGGAGTCTAGCTTGTTATGAGAAAGAGAGCGTCCATCTTCATGGTAGGGCTCCCCACACCCTACAAAAAAAAAAACAAAAACAAAAAGAACAAACAATAACAAACGTGTTTGTGGGATGGGGAAATATATATAAGGAGACGGCTGCTGAAGTAAGATGTAGGAGGAAGGGTGATATAAGTTTATAAATACCAGCCTCACTGCATATCCATATAAATTCCCCAAGTACGCACATTCATGTGTGTGTGTGGCGTGAGTGTGTATGAGTGTATGTGTGTGTATGCATACACATATACATATATATATATATA
>NC_068986.1:108484101-108485066 GCF_001194135.2 Octopus bimaculoides
ATATATATATATGCGGGGCAACTGTTTTCTTGAAGGCACATATTACCGTGAATTGCTCGAAATGTGGAGTAGATAAACAGCCGACAACTGATGAAGGGTCGTTCTTTATGTTACTTGTCTTCTTATCCATTTGTTTCTCTCGTTGTTCGCAGAAAAAAGTTTGTCTTCGTATTTCATGTTGTTTACGCTTTGTGACGTCCTGTACCCATATATTCATATATTTTTTATTTATATTATATACATACATACATACATACATACATCAGGTTATCCAGGTTAACCCTCATCCGAAAGTTCAAACCCATACGTCTGGATGTACAGACGGGAAAAAAGTACTCAATACATGATCTAGAGTACATTAATTCGTCCAACAGTGATGATTATTTCTGCCGATTCACGGCTTAGCTGTCCTTATGGGCAATGGTTAAGAAGTTGTCAGGTTGGTACATCTTGGGTGTCTTTCGCATAGTCTCGAGTGAATCTAACCTTTGTAACTGACAATGGATAGAGGGGAAACTGCAGAGAAACCCGTCAAGTAGATTAATTTAATTTGATAAGCAGGTAGCCTTAGTTGGTCGAACAAGTGGGCGCTCTTACGTTGCTCTCAACGAAAGAGAGTTTTGGGTATAAATATATATATGCATGATCCTTAAATTGCATGATACTTAAATTGGATGATCCTTAAATTGCATGATCCTTAAATGCATGATCCTTAAATATATATAAATATATATGCATGATCCTTAAATTGAATTCTGTATTGAACCGATGCTGAATTTATCGATCTCTAAAAGGTAAACGTCGGCCTCAGTGGGCTGTAAACACGGAATTTAGAGGTAAATACCGAAAGTTCCTTTGTCCAACACTCTACCGTTTCAGCAAACCATTCTCATCTGTTGATTATTAAATTTTGATATGGAACAAGGCGGCACATCTTAGGAGACAGAATATATTCGGTTAAATAG
>NC_068986.1:108486281-108486824 GCF_001194135.2 Octopus bimaculoides
ACACACACACACACACACACACACACACACACACACACACACACACACACACACACACATAATATATATCATCGGCGCAGGTGAGGCTGTGTGGTAAGCAGCTTGCTTTACAACCACATAGTTCCGGGTTCAGTCCCACTGCGTGGCACCTCGCGCAAGTGTCTTCAACTATAGCCTCGGGCCGACCAGGACCTTGTGAGTGGATTTGGTAGATGGAAACTGAACGAAGCCCATCGTATATATACATGTATGTATGTATGTATGTATGTATGTATGTATGTATGTAGCTATGTGTCTGTATTTGTCCCCACACCATCGCTTGGCAACCGATGTTGGTGTGTTTATCTCCCCGTAAAGTAGCAGTTTGGCAATAGGGACCAATAGAATAAGTACTAGGCTTACAAAGAATTAGTCCTGAGATCGATCTGTTCGACGAAAGGCGGTGCTCCAGCATGGCCGCAGTCAAATGATTGAAACAAGTAAAAGAATAAAAGAGTAAAAGCACACACACACACACACACACATATATATACATACACACAC
>NC_068986.1:108486834-108487652 GCF_001194135.2 Octopus bimaculoides
TATATATATATATATATATATATATATATATATATATATATATATATATATACAGAGAGAGAGAGAGAGAAAAGACGACGGGATTCCATACAGTTTTTGTCCACCAAATTCACTTACAAGGCATTGGTCGATCTCAGGCTATAGTAAAAGACACTTGTTCCAGGTGTCAGCCGTTGGATTGAAACCGAAGGCGCGCGCGCGCACGTATACATACATGCATGCATCCATCCATACATACATACATACCTACATACACACACATACATACATACACACATACATACATAAACACATACATACATCCATACATACACACACATACATACACCCACACATACGTACATGCACACCTACATACATATATACACACACACATGCATACATACATGCATGTATACATACACACTTAATGTATACACACATATATACATAAACTATAACTGGCACTTCGTCGGTTGCGACGATGAGGGTTCCCTGCTCATGAAAGTTAAAGTGCAAGTGGCTGAGCACCCCACAGACACGAGTAACCATAACGTAGTCCGCCGGTGTATTTAACCTGACACGGAATGTGACGATTCTGACCCTTTATAATTACAGGTACAACGCATTTTTGCTAGCTGAGAGGACTGCAACAACATGAAGTAAAGAGTCTTGCTCAAGGACAGAATGTGTCACCGGGAATCGAACTGATGACCTTATGACCTTGAGCAGAATATTCTGCCACTAAACCACTAAGCCACGCGCCTTCACATCTCTCTCTCTCTCTCTCTCTCTCTCTCTCTCTATATATATATATATATATATATATATATATATAT
>NC_068986.1:108488182-108489704 GCF_001194135.2 Octopus bimaculoides
GTATGAACGCGATGAGGCACGGAACCGAGAGAGACAGTGGTAGCGTGTGTTACTTGGCGAATATATATATATATATAAAACTACATAGGCATACACACACACATGCACACACACACGCACACACATACACACATACACACGCACACACGCAAACACACACACAAACACATATATCATGATTTTTCGTAAATTCAGAACAAGTCTACTCTTTTCGTAGATGAGCCAATGCTAAAACGATTTATTATATTTCTTCTTCTTTCATCTTTTCTCTTTTGTTTTTTTTTACTTTTTTTTTTTTTTTTTTTTTTTTTTTTTTTTTTTTTTTTCCCTCATTGAAGGTTTCGCAGCTGAAATCTTCCTTATCTTGCATTCCTTAGATGTTTTCTACCTGATGTAGGCGGCTGCCTAGTCATGGAACTACTATACAAACGTTTTCTCTTTTATTTATTTGTAGAAATCCGCATTGAATGACACGGCTGTGTTTCTTTTCCGCCAATCTTCCACTCTCTGACCATCTTTCGCCTGGAATATCATCAATCTTCAGTGTTATGTCCTGTTTTAAACTATAATAAAATGTAGAACCGATATATTTCACAGTGTTACATCTGATTCTATAACGATTTTATTTGATTAAATTCTAAAACCTGTCATTAATTCGATAACAAATATGTGTTCTCTGTTTTCGTTTTAATTATTTCAGCATTTTTGCTAATTGGCCTTTTCTAAGCAGTAGCTGACTGACGTCGTTATAAATGAAGAAAAAATTAAAATTTAAATAAAAACTGTAAAACAAAGTCTGTCTGTAGTAATTATTGGTTTTAGTGATTAGACTGGTGCCAAAATGGCTGTAATTGTTTCAATCGACTCAGGTATTATAATTTCCTACTGTAGGCACAAGGCCCGAAATTTTGGGGGAGGGGACAGTCGATTAGATCGACCAGTACGCAATTGGTACTTAATTTATCGACCGCAAAAAGATGAAAGGCAAAGTCGACCTCGGCGGAATTTGAACTCAGCACGTAACGGCAGACGAAATACCTATTTCTTTATTGCCCACAAGGGGCTAAACATAGAGGGGACAAACAAGGACAGACAAAGGGATTAAGTCGATTACATCGACCCCAGTGCGTAACTGGTACTTAATTTATCGACCCCGAAAGAATGAAAGGCAAAGTCGACCTCGGCGGAATTTTAATTCAGAACGTAATGACAGACGAAATAATAATAATAATAATAATAATAATAATAATAATAATAATAATAATAATAATAATAATAATAGCAACAATAACAATATTGAAATATACCTTAGGAGTGAGAACCCAGGTTCGAAATTTCCCTAAGACACCTGATGAAAGCTGGAGGGTACATCAGCCGAAACGTTGTGTTAACAACGAACAAGATGAGGACAATTATCCGTCAAATGTAAATAATGTAAATAATGTAAATACCTTTAGATTGTTCAATGTACGAAAATTATTGCGGTAGGGACAGTAATTATGATACATATTTTCCTCTATGT
>NC_068986.1:108490837-108491806 GCF_001194135.2 Octopus bimaculoides
TGTGTGTGTGTGTGTGTGTGTGTGTGTGTGTGTGTGTGTGTGTGTGTGTAGACATAGAAAGATAGAGAAGCAGATATAGATATGTTACACGAGCGTGGCTGTGTGGTAGGAAGCTTGCTTCCCAAATACAAGTGTCTTCTGCTATAGCCTCGGCTGCCCAAAGCTTTGTGAGAGGGTTTGGTAAACGGAAACTGAAAGAAGCCCGTCGTATATATATATGTGTTGTATGTATCTTTGTCCCCCTCCCCAACACTTGAAACCGGTGTTGTTGTGTTTACATTCCCGTAGCTTTTTGGTTCGGTTAAAGAGTCTAATAAAATAAGCACCAAACTTCACAAAAGATAGTGTCCCAGCATGGCCGCAGTCTAATGATTGAAACCAGTAAACAATAAGAGATTAAGATGCATGAATGTCCTTTTCTACCCTCGGCACAAGGCCTGAAATTTTTGGGGAAGATTAGATCGACTCCAGTATGCAACTGGTACTTATTTAATCGTCCCCGAAAGGATGAAAGGTGGAATTTGAACTCAGAACGTAAAGACAGACGAAATACCGGTAAGTATTTCGCCCGGTGTGCTAACATTTCTTATTTCTTTATTGCCCACAAGGGGCTAAACATAGAGGGGACAAACAAGGACAGACAAAGGGATTAAGTCGATTATACCTACCCCAGTGCGTAACTGGTACTTAATTTATCGACCCCGAAAGGATGAAAGGCAAGGTCAACCTCGGCGGAATTTGAACTCAGAACGTAGCGGCAGACGAAATACCGCTAAGCATTTCGTCCGGCGTGCTAACGTTTCTGCCAGCTTGCAAATGGAGAAAATGAAGAGGACGCGGAAGAGAAGAGATGAGCTGAGGAGGAGGAGGAGGAAGGGGAGAGTGAAATGGGAGAGAAGTAGAACGACAGAGAGAGAGATATAGGCATATTTAAGAGGAAGAGAGATAGGGAGTTGTGTAAGAGGGAGA
>NC_068986.1:108494460-108495849 GCF_001194135.2 Octopus bimaculoides
ATCCGCGACACGCGCCAACCTTTTCGCTAAGACCTTGGCCAAAATCTTCACTTCGGCGTTTAACAGAGTGATGGACCTGAAGTCTTCTATAACGTCCCCCTTGTCCGGGTTCTTTCTGACCAACGTCACTACTCCCCGGCGCACAGATCTGGGGATAAACCCATTCTGTTGCCAGTTCGCGTAAACGTCAGCCAGTAGATGCCCGAACAAGTCTGGCATACATTTATACAGCTCATACGGAAGACCATCAAGTCCCGGTGACTTACCCGCTTTACAGTCGGCCAAAGCCTCCTTCACCTCCCCAGGCGTGATTGGCCCTTCGCATGACTCCGCTAAGTATTTCGTCCGGCGTCCTATCGTTTCTTACTTCTTTATTGCCCACAAGGGGCTAAACATAGAGGGGACAAACAAGGACAGACAAAAGGATTAAGTCGATTACATCGACCCCAGTGCGCAACTGATACTCAATTAATCGACCCCGAAAACATGAAAGGTAATGTCGACCTCGGCAGAATTTGAACTCAGAACGTAACGGCAGACGAAATACCGCTAAGCATTTCGCCTGGCGTGCTAACGATTCTGCCAGCTCACCGCCGTCGGTATATGTTGCATCAACATTCAAGATGTTTTGAGTTTTTGTATGTTGGACCAAGGGCGTCTGCGTGTGTCTCAGTGTGTTGTTTGCGCTTTTACTTGCTTCAATCATTAGACTGCAGCCATGCGGGCATTCTACCTTGAAGGGTGTAGTTCAGTGGTTCCTAACGTGCGCGGTACTGCCCCGTCTATTATGGACGGCAGAAAGACCAAGAAAGACTTTGAAGAAAAGTGGAGCAATCATATAGGGTGGCGAAAAGGGGGTGATGAATGTAAACTACCCCCCACCCACATAACTCCAAAAAAGAAATAACGGGTTAATTATTTATGTATTCATTTATTTACTTGTTTTAGTCATTTGACTGCAGCCATGCTGGATCACCGCCTTTAGTCGAACAAACCGACCCCAGAACTTATTCTCTGTAAGCCTAGTACTTATTCTATCGGTCTCTTTTGCCGAACTGCTAATGTTACGGGCACGTAAACACACCAGCATCGGTTGTCAAGCGATGTGGGGGAAGGACAAACACACAAACACGCAAATATATATATGCGTCGGGCTTCTTTCAGTTTCCGTCTACCAAATCCGCACACAAGGTTTTGGTCGGCCCGAGGCTAGCCCGAGGTGGCACGCTGTGGGAATGAACCCGGAACTATGTGGTTGGTAAGCAAGCTTCTTACCACACAACCACTCCTGCGCTTATAGGTTTTATTTGTGAAATACTGTTGTTTTGAATTTGTGGCAGAAAGTGGTCAACGTTTGTGGTGCTGAGTGCTGAGTGGTGGTGGTGGTGG
>NC_068986.1:108496021-108497340 GCF_001194135.2 Octopus bimaculoides
GGGGGGGGGGCGCTCAAGGAATGTGGCTCGAGTGCCAAAGAGACACCACCCCGACAAGGTTTGGGGACCACTGGTTTTAGTTGACCAGATCAATCCTAGTTCTATTGTCTTTTTCTTTTCGTTTTGGTTGTTTAGCCGATATGTTATGAAGGTGTAACCAAACCAGCACCGGTTGTCAAAAAGTGGAGGGGAGACAAACAAACATAAATGCACACGCGCGCACGCACGCACATATACACGCGCGCACGCATGCACATATACACGCGCGCACGCACGCACGCACAATACACGCGCGCGTGCGCGCGGGATAGACTGCTGTTCGGTTCCGTAACGAAACTGTTCTATTTCAGAGATTTTGGTCAACCGAAATCTATGAAGAAAAGACTCTTGTCGAAGACGTCTCGCAGTGAGATCGAACCAGGAATCTCGTTGCCACGAAGCGAACTTTCTAACGATATTGTCATACCTACACACCGGTTAATTATGTGTGAACGACTGTATATGTGCATGTGTATCTGTATGCGTATGTATGTGTATTTCAGTGTATGCGTGTGTGAGAGGCAGAAAGACTCTGTGTGTGTATGTGTATGTGTATGTGTGTATGAGAGAGAGAGAGAGTTTGCGTGCGTGGTTGTGAGTGTGAATGCTTGTTTGTTTATGTGTATGCGTGTATGTGTGTATGTGTGCGTGTGTGTGAGAGAGAAAGGGAGACTTTGTGTGCGTGTTTGTGAATATGGGTGTTTGTGTGTTTATGTGTATGTGTTCGTGTGTATGTGAGAGCGAAAGACAGACTTTGTCGTTTGAGAGTGTGTGTTTGTGCGTGTGTGTTTCTGTGTATGTGTGTATATATATAAATATATATGTGTGTGCGCGTGTGTGTATGTGTGTGCGAGTGTGTGTGTGTGCATTGGAAACCTTTAAAAACCAAAGACAAAAGACTGTGTGAGAGGGATTGCCTCGTGTGATTGTAGAAAAACAAGATTTTTCAAAACAGTTTTCTGTCGACAAATAGTTCGGTGTCAAATAACCATCTGCTTGTGGTTGTAACGGGTATCGGGGTGTCGAGACGGGTAGGTGGAATCGAGGATGAACCGTGGAAGACAGAATGTAATGTTGATCGGTTTTTGATGTAGACAGGTTAGTAACAGAAACACACACACTAACATACACGCATACACATAAACATTCACACACACACACACACACACACACACGTAGAGACTGTAGACTGCCGTCAAGGGCGAGTCTGCTGTGGGCGGGGTTTTGCGGAGTGTGTCTCATATCTTTGACAACATCGTCGTTCAGACCTGTTGTTTCTT
>NC_068986.1:108500334-108504428 GCF_001194135.2 Octopus bimaculoides
ATTTATCTATTTATTTATCTATTTATTTATTATATCTTTCTCCGTTTTCTTCCTCTGTTTAGACGAACTTTCCTACCTTTTCGGACAAAACCTTTTGTAACCTTCGTCCTGTCTGCGTCCTTATATGTTTTTAATTGATATTAGCCCTTGTGGCCAATAAAACGAATTAATTATTATTATTATTATTATTATTATTACTATTATTATTATTATTATTATTATTGTTATTATTAAGGCGGCGAGCTGGCAGAAACGTTAGCACACCGTACGAAATACTTAGCGGTATTTCGTCTATCTTTACGTTCCAAGTTCAAATTCCGCCGAGGTCGGCTTTGCCTTTCATCCTTTCGGGAACGATAAATTAAATACCAGTTGAGTATTGGGGTCGATGTGATCGACATAATCCAGGCCTTGTGCCTATAACAGAAAGGATTATTATTATTATTATTATTATTATTATTATTATTATTATGGTTATTGTTATTGTTATTATTGAGTGAGAGAGCAGCGCTTGTCATCAAAGTGACACAGGGGTACAAATATACGAAACCCAGTATACGCATCATGACTACCCGTCTGATAAGGGTACATCAGGCGCATGCACCAAAACCGTATGCGAGAGACATGGCGATATGGTATCAAGATAAACAGCCCATGACCTTACAGGCTACTATTATTATTTTACTCTTTTACTTGTTTCAGTCATTTGACTGTGGCCATGCTGGAGCACCGCCTTTAGTCGAGCAAATCGACCCCAGGACTTATTCTTTGTAAGCCTAGTAGTACTTGTTCTATCGATCCCTTTTTGCCGAACCGCTAAGTTAAGGGGACGTAAACATACCAGCATCGGTTGTCAAGCGATGTTGGAGGGACAAACACAGACACACAAACATACACACGCACATACATATATATAGACATATATACGACGGGCTTCTTTCAGTTTCCTTCTACCAAATCCACTCACAAGGCTTTGGTCGGCTCGAGGCTATAGTAGAAGACATTTGCCCAAGGTGCCACGCAGTGGGACTGAATCCAGAACCATGTGGTTCGTAAGCAAACTACTTACCACACAGCTATTATTATTATTATTATTATTATTATTGTTGTTGTTGTTGTTGTTATTATTATTATTATTATTAAGGCGGCGAGCTGGTAGAATTGTTAGCACGCCGGGCAAAACGCTTAGCAGCATTTCATCCGTCTTTATGTTCTGAGTTCAAATTCCCCCGAGGGCAACAGAGGCCAACAGAAAAATAGTTCAATAAACTGTGATATTTCCATTATTTAGTCCATCTCGTGTATATTACCAGACTCGCCCTCCTTTATTTTTAGCAAGCAGAGCGCCCCATCCTCGAGACATTTTGCTTTAGGCCTGTAGTCGATCTTCAATCTTTATAATTTATGCCACTGATAACCCCATGTTTCTATTTATTTTGATAATCTTTAAGTCTCACCAACCGATGTGAATATATTTCGCTTATGAGGACTAACAAGATCGAAACATATCTGTTTCTTTCACTAATTTCGTTTAAAGATAATATCCATTCCAAACTACATCGTCTTTATTTTACAGAATTTTGGAGTAACTAATAGTATTGGAGTTGTCTTTCTTGTCTCATATTTCATTTTGATTTTAACCACTTCCGGAGGCAGTTTTTAGCACCTAATTGCAATGATAACCTTCGTTAGGTAATGTGTTTCAACCCTTATACTTACAAATAGGAAACTCTACCAAACGTGTATTTAGCACAGGGAACACTTCACCGGGATATTTTCCTTCAGAGCAGACGTTAAACTACAATAGCAATAACAACAACAATCTCTCTCAATTCCATTGTTTCTCTATTCTTCCCTATCACATGACCAGTCAATTCTTAAAGCTTACCTCTCTCCCAATAGAAGTGAAGTAGCCGATAGGATATGGCATTCGACTGCCGAATACAAGGTCTTGAGTTCAAACCCGTTGCAGATGTGTAATTTGTGGAGACGGTGCAGTTATTTCTCCACGCTTCAGTTCCGCTAACTGTCGGGAACCGGTAACACATCGTCGGGGAAATGTTACATGTGGTAGAGCGGTTTCCTGTTTATGGAGATCTGTTTACCATCTGTTTAGCGTCAACAAAAACCGGATCTAACAACCAAACCTTAAAAAAAATAAAAAAGAAAAAAGCCTGTTGGGGTTTTTAGGCAAAACGGTAACATAGCAGAGAGATGTTGAGACCCGCTGGAAGGTGTTTCACCAAATGGAGAATATCTAAACTCATTACACCTGTTTACAGCAGCAGCAGCAGCAGCAGCAGCAGTAGTAGTAGTAGTAGTAGTAGTAGTAGTAGTAGTAGTAGTGGTGGTGGTGGTGGTGGTGGTGGTGGTGTTGGTAGCTGTTGTTTAGAGACAACTCGGCATTCATTAAACAGATTTATGTTCAAACACATCCCATCCACGACTGTCCCGTCTCATTTCAGTTGTAATGATCCGAGGCGCTCTTCCGTTAGTTTTGTGATTTGAGGAAAGTTTTGGAGGCTATTTTTAGGGAGGTAGATACGTCACTAATTGGCGAATGTTTAGAGAAATCAGCCATTTTGATTGTCAGTACAGTTGAACAGAGCTAGAATAAGAGGCGCTCCAGTTATGACCACTCTATCTTTATTCGAATGGTGCATCTAACACTACAATATAACCTGCCTTCTTTTTTAATAGTGGCAAGGAGATTTCATTGCTACCTCTAGCGTGTTATTGATATTGTTTAACCCATGTTCAACACAATGGCTTCAGTAAAACTTGAATCATCGCGTTCCAGTTGTGACCAACCTGTCTTTATTCAAGCATAGTGCATTTAAGTCCGCAATATGAGCTCACTTTATTATTATTAAGGCGGCGAGCTGGCAGAGTCGTTAGCACGCTGGGCGAAATAATTAGCGGTATTCCGCCCGTCGCTACGTTCTGAGTTTAAATTCTGCCGAGGTCGACTTTGCCTTTCATGCTTTCGGGGTCGATAAATTAAGTACCCGTTGCGTACTGAGGGTCGATGTAATCGACTAGTCCCCTTCCGCCAAATGCCAAGCGTTGTGCCTTTAGTAGAATGGATTAGTACAAATTGGCTTGACTTAGGTTCAGTCATATTCCTGATAGGATTTATGCGGATAGTGGGTTACTACCTGTAACCTTAATAATCCACAAGTTTTCAACAGTCTTTCAAGTGCTTAGGACCCTCCTGATAATCTTTCCTCTCCCTAAGAGACAAACTTTCTGTAGGAGCTCTACCGGGCATTCTATTCCAATCTCCTTCAATCATTCGTCTATATCTTAAGTCTCATTAAGTCCCAGAGTACTTAAATTTCTGAATATTACTTTTAAATTTTTACAGATTGAGAAAAATAATTATTAAAACTCCTTTACTTCAAGTTGAAATGGAAATACTCAGTGTCCTATAAATAGGACACTGAGACAATGTGATATTGCTTATTTAATGTTCTCATTTAGTGTCCTATTGATAGGACAGTGGGACTTATTGGATTAAAGACAAACAGAAGACTTAACTGCTATTTTTAGCAGACCAAGAAGCCACATACACTTTCCTTTCTTAGTTCGCCATTTAGAATTTCTATCGAAGGAAAGCGAAGAGAGTTTGCGTCTGAAACTTCTCTTCGGAAAATAGAATTCTTTTTACTTTTCTCGATGAAGGGTTGCTCACCAAAACGTCAGCAATGAAATTTATTTTCACTATCACACGGCGTTTTGCTTGCATCTTTATGTAGAGCAAGCTGGGAAGAGACGCCGGTTGTCTTTGTCTTTAATTATAACGAAACAAAGAGCGCAGCTTTGCTGTTCAACGCAAAGAAGCATTCGTCAACCAAAAATTTCCATCATCACTTACACACTCACATACACACACTACATACACACTCACATACACACACTACATACACACTACATACACACACTACATACACACTCCCATACACACTCACATACACACACACACACTACATACACACACTACATACACACTCACATACAGACACACACACTACATACACACTCACATACACACTCACATACACACACACACTACATACACACACTACATACAC
>NC_068986.1:108504528-108508987 GCF_001194135.2 Octopus bimaculoides
TATACACACATATATATTTAAATTTACATATATACATACTCCTTCCTTATTCACTTAGTGGTTTCAGTCAGTGAACTGTGACCAGACTGGAGCAACACTTTATTTTTATCTTCGTTTACTAATTCATCTCCATTTTCTTTCAGCTTTGTTAATATTTTACGACTCTGAACGTGTCTAGAATTGCATTAGTAGCAGCTAATCTTCAATGAGAGTAACGTTCTACGGTTGGCTGGTCTGGCATTTCGGTTAGGAAATCATTTAATGATTTCTTGAATGTTTCCAGAGAAGCCCTTTTGTCTTTCTGATTTCTTTCGGTCAGCAATTAAGCACTTGAGGGTTGTCCTTGTCAGTGACATAGGTGCAAGGAACACACACGCACACACATATAAATATGCACCGACAATATACTCACACACGTATGCATTTATACATACACAGTGAAGACGCCTGGCTCAGTGGTTAGAGCGTCGGACTCACAATCATGAGGTAGTGAGTTCGATTCCCGGACCGGCCTATGTGTTGTGTTCTTGAGCAAGACACTTTATTTCACGTTGCTCCAGTTCACTCAGCTGTAGAAATGAGTTGCAATGTCACAGGTGCCAAGCTGTATTGGCCCCTTTGCCTTTCCCTTGGATAACACTGGTGGTGTGGAGAGGGGAGGCCGGTGTGCATGGGCGACTGCTAGTTTCCCATAAAGCAATCTTGCCTAGAACTTTTTAAGGGCAGTCCCATGGTCATTCATGACCGAAGGGAGTCTACCGTCTGTATGTATGTCCTCTTCTGTTTTCATTCAATCATTTAAATTCTTCTTCCTTTGAAGAAGGAGCTGGTTTCTAACAAAAATACAAAATTCCATCGTTTGAACGTAGATAAAAGCGATGCCACATTTTAGATTTGAGAAAAGTTTTGCATATTTTTACTGTTCCACTTACAGAGTGTATTTTTAATGTGCGAGGTGATTGATTTCTTTTTCTGAAAACCCTAGCTTAATCCAGATAAATCCACTTTGTATGTATGTATGTATGTCTCTTCTATTTTTTAATTATTATAAATCTTCCACTGAGGAGGGAGCCGGTTTCCAACAAAGATACAAGGCCTCATCTTTAGGATGTAGTTAACACAGACAAATTCACATTTGAAACTTGAGAAAAGTCTTGCATATTTTTACTGTTCCACTCATAGATTGCATTTGTGTTGTACGGTCGATTTCTCTTTCTGAAAATCTCAGTTTATCCAGATTCTCCTTTAAGCATTTACTAACAAAACCTTGTGTTTCAATTATGAATTTACGTACGTACATACGTATGTATGTATGTATGTATGTATGTATGTATGTATGTATGTATGTATGTATGTATACCGTTGACGCAATGACCAGTTTAGGATTTGCGACAATTTCACATTTTCCGATTAGGAAAACCGGAAATAAAAGAAATAAGATAAAAATAAATTAATAAAGAAACTGCAATAACAAACACTGCGAACGAAAACAGGAGACTATAATAATAACAGCAGCAGCAGTAGCTGTAGTAGTAGTGGTAGTATAATAGTAGTAATTATTAAAATAAGGTGAATTATGATGATCATGATGATGATGATGATATCGAAACAAAACATCCGGCACACACACACACACACATGTATATATATATATGTATATATATGTATGTATATAAGCATGTATGTGTATGTGTGTACGGATACATACATACATGCACACATACATACATACATACATACATACATACATACATACATACATACATACATACAATAAAGACAGCCGTAAAGTAAACGAGCAGAAGGCAGACCCATTGATCGGTCGTTCACCTTACTGGAAATAGCCACCACATTCCCCTCGAATTGCACGCTAGCGTCTTCAAAACACAAAGGCCACATCGCAGCCGGTCAGTCCAGTTACATAACACATCCTACTTCCTGAACTGTCGACTTAATATTTCATTTGCTCTAAGGCGGTGAGCTAACAGAATCGTTAACACGCCGGGTAATCTACAGGCAATTTACAGGCTCTGAGCACATGGTCTATTCAATTTGCAAATTACGACGCTGATACAAGAGAAGTCACGAGGAAAAACGAGAATAAGGTATAGCCATAATTAAGCTAGTTGTTGCAGAATAATTCAGCAGAGAGGAGTCCAGAGTCTGCGAGACAGTTGCTCAATTCGGAGAGGCCGGTGCCCTCCAGTCCACCAAGAGAAATTTATCCATATGCGTACATTTGCTGAAAATTTCGAATCTGGAATTCAGTTGTACGGTGGAATTCTTAGATCTAAAAACAATATACGATCTTTTAGCTACGCATAAGTTGCATCTCTTAGATCCATTAACATATGGCATGGATTTCTCTCCGATTCTCTGCTGGATTATATGTGGTGTACACAGAAGGGGTAGGAGTGTGTTGGTGAATAACTTCTTGTCAGTCAGAGAAGATTATAATGGTTCTATATCTGGAGCAGCAGTGGTACTGTTTCAGATGGGAAGAGCCGTTCTGCATTGATAAATATTTGGAGAATCAGTAAATGTCGGGGATAGAAGAATTTTCTGGTTCGAAAAAGGAAAGCCAGTCTTTGTGATACAGCGCTTACTTTGTTTGTCTTAAGGGATTTTTGTTTGTCTTAAGGGATTCTCAATGATGCTAAACCCGAGCAATTGTAGTAATATTGACAGTTCTTGTTATTCGCTGTTCCTGTTTAACAAGTACGGGTAGGGTTCGGTAATATAGTAGAGCAGATTTTGTGTGAGGTGCCTCGGGTTGATGTATTCGAAGTTTTAGGGCGAGAGTGAACACACACACACATGTAGATATAATGAGCCAGGATAATCCCTATATGATGCAGTTGATTGCTGATCGGTATAGTTACAATGAATTTACCACATATAACAAAATAAAATAGCTGTGATACGTCATAGAAACGGAAACCTTGATGCTGGTTAAAGTTTATTAATTAACTGTGAACCGTTTCGTGTTGCTACCACTTCATCAGACAGAGCGTCTGTGTTGATATTAATAAAACTGGTTGAAGCCAGGCAAACATAAATGGAAAAAATCGAGAAGGGGGTCGTTGAAAAACGTGAAAACTCGTCTCTACTATATCGTTCTCAGATGCAAAATACGTCCTTTTCTACTCTAGCTTCCACCGTTTTATAGAGTAAGGTAGATTTCTTTTGTTTCTTAATGAAGTGGTTCTCTCATATTTACAGGTTTACAGCGCTTGTATTTCTTCAAACCTGTCTTTTGTTTTTTAAAATATTTCGTTGATGTGTTTGGGAAATTGTTTTGGAGACATTCCACCGACTGATCATTTTCTGTAAATGAATCGCGATTCGTCTAATCAATGTAATTTCGCATTGGTAGAAAGTTTTAGAAACAATATTGGTTTTTAAAAACGGTGCATGGCTGTTGTCTGTTGAAATGGTCACCGAACTGAACAGCGGATAATTGTGGCATATTTCTTGGGATGTTATTGAATTGGTGAGAAGACAAGTTTTGTCATTGATCTTCGCCACGCCTAATTATTCTTACCGGAAGACAAAAATTAATGAAGTATCTTAAACAATTTTCAGTCTGCTCATCGTCCATCGTCGTTTTGCAGGTTGACGTAAATCCCATTTTCGTTATCTCTTTCACTTCCTCATGTTTTCTTCACCCCCTGCTCTCTCTCTCTCTCTCTCTCTCTCTCTCTCTCTCTCTCTCTCTCTCTCTCTCTCTCTCTCTCTCTCTCTCTCTCTCTCTCTTTCTACCTTTATCCCTCCTGCTATCTCTGCCGCTATCTGTCTGACTAACTTCCATAATCTGGTAACCTGTGTATATGTCTCCCTTTTCATGATATACAATCTTCCCTTTCTTTCTTTCTTTCTTTCTTTCTTTCTTTCTTTCTTTCTTTCTTTCTCTTTCTCTTCCCTCTACTATTCTTCCTCTAATTCTCTTTGCCGTTATCTCTGTCACTGTGCCCGTGGCTGATGTCAGCATCAGATAGGTGTGTATTTCACTGCCCTTCCTCTCATCGCACACATTCACTTCACAAAAACGTGACCCCTATCCTCAACATTACACCCAACACAACTTGATCGAGTGGCTTCGTCTCATATGGCTTGCAGTGGATAAGTACATTTGTAGCATTTTAGCTTTTATGGGTGACTGGAATCTGGGTGGAAAAATGTCCTTCTTTGCTTGCTTTACGTTGAACTGAATGTGCGTTCGAGGTGTCGATGTTCACTGAGTCCTGCAATTCGCATCGGTTCAAGCGGATAGCCGCGCTCTTCATCGACGGACGAGCCGAGTGATCCCCCGTCCTGCTTTCTACTATATGCACAAAGCCTGACATTTTGGGATATGTATGTATGTATGTATGTATGTATGTATGTATGTATGTATGTATGTATTGTATCTCTCTCTCTCTCTCTCTCTGTATATATATATATATATATATATATATAT
>NC_068986.1:108509530-108511700 GCF_001194135.2 Octopus bimaculoides
TATATATATATATATATATTTTTTTTTATGTATGTATGTGTTTGTGTATATATTTGTGTGTCTGTGTTTGTCCCCCCACCCCCACCCCAACATCGCTTGACAACCGATGGTGGTGTGTTTACGTCTCCATAATTTAGCGGTTCGGCAAAAGAGACCGATAGAATAAGTACTAGGCTTACAAAGAATAAGTCCTGGGGTCGATTTACTCGACTAAAAGACGGTGCTCCAGCATGACCACAGTCAAATGACTGAAACAAGTAAAAGAATAAAAGAGTAAAGAGTATCTATCTATGATAATTTGTATCTAATTTGAAGGCGCGTGACCAAGTGTTTAGGTTGTTGCACTCATGATCGCTAGATAGTAGGTTCAATTCTCTGACTAGGCAGCGTGTTGTGTTCTTGAGAGAAACACCTCATTTTATGTTGCTCCAGTCCCTACCCATGGAGTGTTGGCCTGCTCGACTAGCCAGTGGGGTGGCGTCATTTGAAGGCTGAAACACTATAAAGCGTATTATGACGAGTGGTGTGTAACAACATTTGATAGCCTGGTCGGTCACGTGATTACGTGATTTTTTAAAATCCGCATAATCACTTCTAAACCAGCTCAATTTGATCCCTCTTGTAGTCTTTCTTTACCTTCTGGAATGATCCCCTGTGAAGACAACCGAATCTAAGTTTGAATCTTTTCGGTGCTACTAACTGTCTCCTACACGGAAAATATCTGGATCTCATCTGTGAACAATATATGTGTGTGTATATATATATATATATATATATATATATATATATATATATATATATATATATATATATATATATATATATATATTTATATGCACATAATTTACATTATTTACATTTGACGGATATATATATATATACATACACACACACACACACACACACACAGAGTTGCTGCAGAAGCAATTGTAACAGGTCATTAAAAATGTTTTGAAACTTTTCCTTGCTTTCTTCGGGTTATATTTTATTCTTCGCAAAACCAACACAATGGTTTTACCGTTATGCAACCAGGACTTCGATATTAGTCTGGAATCCGACAGTGTAGATTGCCAAAATCTGGAGTTAAGTGTTAAGAAATAGACTATCTTTCCCAGGACCTTACACACACACACACACACACACACACACACACACACACACACACACACACACACACACACACACATTCAGGGCACTACTGGAAACTTGTAAACCAATGCAACATGTGGTATAGTTGGATAAACAGTGATTAAACTGACAGCCTCCCCACAAACCAATTTGATGAGGTGTGGAGGTTGTTATAAATCCAGCAGTACAAGGATATTACATATCATAAAAACAGATTAACTCGGCGTAGGATCAAGCGATTATCTAGCTATAATACCAGCGACTTAAAATCCTAGATATGTGTTTGTTGCTCCGTGAGGTTACTAAGGCAGAAGTTGCCTTGAAGCGGTACGAACATAAACCCGAAGGCATCATCGAAAATGATAATGCAAAGATCCTATGGGATTTTATGATTCAGTGCAACCACGAGGTAGAGAATAGGAAGCCAAACATAGTCTTAATTGAGAATGAAAGCAAACGATGCTGGATCATAGATATATAAGCGTTGTGAAAGCATGTCTCGAGAAGAAAGTTACTCTGTCATTAAAACCATTAAAGACGCTAAGACATATCTTATTTCACTTTGTCTTGGGTCTTCTTCGTTTAAGACGATGCGAGTCATTGCGCTGTTATGCAAGCTCCTCTCAACTTAGATTTCTCACGCTCACTGCTGACAATATAATGATGGTGGCTGCGTTCAAATTCCGCCGAGGTCGACTTTGCCTTTCCTCCTTTCGGAGTCGATAGATTAAATACCAGTTGCGTACTGGTGTCGATCAAATCGACTGGCCCGCTTCCGCAAAATTTCGGGCCTTGTGCTTAGAGTAGAAAAGAATATAGTGATGGTGGTATATTCTCTTGTCTAAGATTTTAAAAATACCGGATATTTGTGTTATTTTGATATCATCGCAATCATTGGTGATAGCCATGGACACAGAATTCATGTACATACATACATGCAAGCATACATACATACATACATACATACATACATACATACATACATACATACATATATTCATGTGTGTGTGTATGTATTCATATATATATATATATATATATA
>NC_068986.1:108512978-108516222 GCF_001194135.2 Octopus bimaculoides
ATATATATATATATAGACGAATGTATATATACGTATATATGTACAGTTTGAAGTCAACTACAGCCATTTATCAAACTTGACTCTCAAATCTCAGAGCGAGCCTGACCCTTTGCAGCTCACGTGAGAACTAACAAGTTCAGTCGTTCACATTCTTGTGTGGTCCCTTCGCTGTGTCTGTCAGAACGGCAGTAAGTCATAGCTCGCCATAGCTTACATTTATTCTTGACCGGAAGTTGACATTTTTGGGACAGAAAGGTCGTCACGGACTCTTACTAGCGACACAAAATAAAACGTTTTATGGCCGTAATGTTGTTTGAGTAAACAACAATTATACTGAAGCAACTCCTTAACCCTTTAATGTATCAACTCACAGGACAAATGCACCAGCCAACCAGCCAACCAGCCAACCAACGGGCTATATATTAAACTAATTGTCTCTCTGTCTAACTTCTTTTGTCTGTTTGTCTATGACAAACACGCACACGTACTCATACTTTCACCCGTTCTGTCTCCCCTCTCACACACACACGCATACACACATATGTATACACATATATGCATACATAGATACACACATACATATATATACATAAGGCGGCGAGCTGGCAGAAACGTTAGCACGCCGGGCGAAATGCTTAGCGGTATTTCGTCTGTTTTTACGTTCTGAGTTCAAATTCCGCCGAGGTCGACTTTGCCTTTCGGGGTCGATTAAATAAGTACCAGTTACGCACTGGGGTCGATATAATCGACTTAATCCGTTTGTCTGTCTTTATTTGTCCCCTCTGTGTGTAGCCCCTTGTGGGTAGTAAAGAAATAACGCACATACATATATACACGAAATTATACGCGCCCAGACATACCTACACACGTATATTTACACATGTATAGACAAATACACATATTTTAGGATTGTCAGATAATTCCCCCACCCCGCCCATTTATTTTAATCCTTATTTTTTTAATCAACAATATTAACAAATCAGTCAATAATATATTCTTCCTCATTGTTCACGACTTGTTTGCATTCCAACAACTTGTTAATGTCTTGACGATCGAAATCACTGAATCTTTCTTGATGAATTCCTCGAATCAAAACTTCTGTTTCAGGTCGTTGTCGCATGAAACAAACTGCACACTACAAAAATTAAGAACGAGACAGGTAATAATCTGAAAGCTCATCAACAGCATTCTTGGACAAATTAGCGTCGTATGGGCGTTCGTTGTCCTGTTGAAGAAGCACTTTGTGTCGCCGGTCGGGTCGTTTCGGCTGGTCTACTCCGTTCAGCCGGTGAATCAGCTGAACGTAAATCTCTACACTGACTGTGGTGCTGTTTCAAAGCTTTTCGTAGAGGATTAGCCCTTCTCAGGTTCACCAACTTCAGATCGTTGTCTTGTGTGAATGAAGGCCTGGCTTGACTTGCTCCAGCTGTCGCTTGAGCAAACTAGCAGTGACAGAAATGTGCTGGAGTTTATCTCTTTCTTTCAGACCACGTGGTACTCATGCACCGAGATTTTGAACATTACCTGTTGAGTGAAGTGAGGGATGACGGTATCATGAGAGAATCCCATCTACTGGGTCAATTCGTAATGGATTGACTCGGATCCTTCTCGATGAATTCCTTCAATCGATCCCTGTTGAACTGAACAGGTCAATCGGAATGTGGGGGTGACTGTGGAGCCAAATGTCCTCTCCTTCAAGCGTAAAAGCAATTTCTGTGCAGTTTTTTTTAGTAATAGTGCCTTCTCTATTTACAACATAAATATCTCGAGCAGTTTTGGCAGCTTGAAGCAAAGAGAAGCAGGTGCAGGAAATGAGTGGTTCAAATTTCATAAACTCTAAACACAAGTTCTAGAGCTACAAAACCCCCCATAAAACGCTACGATAAAAATACTTTTCTTGTTAATTCAAATAACATTGGAAAGAAACGAAGGAGTTTATTTGACAACCCAATACATACATACATACATACATACATACATACATACATCTACCAGATCCACTCATAAGGTTTTGGTCGGCCTGAGTGTGTAATAGAAGACACTTGCCCGAGGTGCCATGCAGTGGGACCGAACCCATGTGGTTAGGAAGCAAACTTACCACACAGCTATGCCTACTTCTAGTATGTGTGCGAGTATGTGTGTGTGTATGTGTGTGTGTACGTGTGTTTATGTGTGTGTATGTTTATATGTTATTTCTTTACTGCTCAAAAGGGGCTAAACATAAAGGGGACAAACAAGAACAAAGTGTTTAAGTCAATTAGATCGACCCCAGTACGTAACTGGTACTTAATTTATCGACCCCGAAAGGATGAAAGGCAAAGTCGACTTCGGCGGAATTTGAACTCGGAACGTAACGGCAGACAATATACCGCTAAGCATTTCGCCCGGCATGCTAACGTTTCTGCCAGCTCGCCGTGTGTTTATGTATGTGCGTGTGTCTGTGTGTGTGTGTGCGCGCCTTTGTGTGTGTCTTTGAGCGTATGTGTGTGTGTGCTATGTGTGTGTGTATGTGTATGTGTGTGTCTATGTGTGTTTGTGTGCGTCTTTGTGTGTGTGTGTCCATGTGTGCGTCTTTGTGTGTGTGTATGTGTGTGTGTATGTGTGTGTCTATGTGTGTGTGTGTGTGCGTCTTTGTGTGTGTGTGTCCATGTGTGTGTCTTTGTGTGTGTGTATGTGTGTGTGTCTATGTGAGTGTTTATGTGTATGTGTGCATGTATGTGTGTGTGTGTGTGTGTGTGTGCGTGCGTACACATCTAAGGCAATGGGGGGGGTTGATAAAAGGAACTGGAAGAGACCCCTTTCATTGCCAACGGGTAGCCATTGAAAGAATGAGAATGAAGAACGAACATACTTGACCTCTTGTGACACGACCAATGGACGAGAACGAATGAATGGCCCTGACATGACTACACACGTAGACAATTTTTTGGTGTGTGGAGGTCACGACTAGATTTATATTTGAGTAGAACCATTAGTTTTTTCTTCTTCCTTGTTTTAATTACTTTGTCTCATTTCAATCTAATATACACTCTTTTATCTCTTACCGCACCTCTTTCCCACTCTCGCTCCCACTCTCGCTTCCACGACTGCCATTCCCGTCACATGCCCGTTAATCGCTCTCTGGAGAACCATCGTTGTTCTCTCTCAGTCCAACATATTTTGTCCTCAACAAATCTCACTTGGGTTAATTCTCTAAATTTTCAAACGATTTAATCAACCCAACCCTCTTCATATCCAAACGGGC
>NC_068986.1:108516886-108518045 GCF_001194135.2 Octopus bimaculoides
CATTTAAATTGATGTAAAGATTGCATTGTTCAATTAAATGGAGTTGCATGAAACGATCGTACTGCATTAACTTTGTATATCTTTGTTGCTTATTTTGATTTTAATCACCTTATTTTGAAATTGCATGGATAATACCGTACTAAATTCTGGTGCCTCAACTTAAGTACCTAATTTAGATTTATCTGAATCTAAATTTTTGCTATATATATGTATGTATGTATGTATGTATGTATGTATGTATGTATGTATGTATGTATGTATGTATGTATGTATGTATGTATGTACGTATGTATGGTATGTATGTATACATATAAACGTATATATGTATATATGTATTTATATATACACACACATAATTTTATGCATACATATATGATATTATATCTGTGTGTGTGTGTGTGTGTGTGTTTGTGTGTGTGTGTGTATGTACGGTGGTGCTTCCTCTAGCGCTCTAGATACGTTCCTAAAAATGCATCTCTACATGAAACAACATTATACGCAGTGTTTATAATATATGATAAATAGAGAGACGGGTTTGTACGAACGCAAATGTAAGTAAAAGAGATTCAATGTGTCAGCCTCCCTATGTTTAATAAATTTAGATAATCCCATACGGAATGATATTACAACGTAGTGATCATGAGTTCTAACGAAATTAGAAAAGAGGAATAATTAAATCATGTTATTTAATGATATTTAAACAAATTAAATTAGTGAAATTTAATCACTCCTACACAGATCTAATCAGTCTAAAAGGAAACGAAACCGAAATGATTCAGTATTCCCTTCTCTACAAACTAAACCCTTTTTACTGCAGGGACTTCACCATACCACGATGCTAGATTTTGGCCATTTTCAGAAGTCGATGCAGTTACTTCTGAAGTTTTCTTTGCACGATCAGATGTTAATTTACCTGGAAAGAAACAATATAGTTATTGAGTGGCTGTGTGGTAAGTAGTCTGCTTACCAACCACATGGTTCCGGGTTCAGTCCCACTGCGTGGCATCTTGGGCAAATGTCTTCTACTATAGCCTCGGGCCGAATAAAGCCTTGTGAGTGGATTTGGTAGACGGAAACTGAAAGAAGTCTGTCGTATATATGTATATATATATATGTGTGTGTGTGTGTTTGTGTGTCTGTGTTTGTCCCCCTAGCATTG
>NC_068986.1:108519067-108520986 GCF_001194135.2 Octopus bimaculoides
GAGTGCAGTTTTTGAGCTTGTGCAGAATAAAATGAATTGCAAAAACCAAACTAAAAAAAAAAAAAAGAAGCAAACTACAACGGATCGGCTGTTACCAATGAGAGTTCATGATTTATGTAAGAGAAATAATTCCAATACCATATCGAGTCAACTGATTCACCTTTTCTTTCGTTTTTCGAATTTACAAACATGATATACAAATTAGAAAGCCTTGAACTCCGCACCTCCGTAGATAAACTTGGCAAGCCACCTATCACTGAGCTACCGACAATGTTTATATTACAGATTAACATTCCATTAATACTTTGTTCCTAATATTTTCCAGAGTTTACTATTTTAGAGTCTTTTTCTTCTTCTTCTTTGTTTTTTTTTTGTTGTTCTTTCAACAGAAATATAGCTAGAAAGTGAATATACTGCATTTGTTTACACTTAAGCCTCTGCTAGACTAAACAGAACCACTTGGAGGCTAGAAAAGAACACTGAATGCTGTATTAAACTGAGCACAACTAACTTCACTGCTGTTTCTTTGGCAAGACGATGGAGTTGCTTCCGGCTTGCTCTGATAGAATTCAACTCTAAAGGAGTTGCAGTGATGTCGTCACAGCACGTGACTCAATGAATGGAATTAAAAGAATACCCTACACTCCACTAAATCTGATACTGTGGCTGCTGCTGCTGTTGTTGTTGTTACTGCTGGTACTGTTGCACTATTGGTTCTTCTTCTTCTGCTGCTGCTGCTGCTGCTGCTGTTGCTGTACCTCCTCCTCCTGCTCCTCCTCTTTAGATTTATTACTATTTAGACATCGTCATTATCCTTGTTGTTGTTGTTGTTGCTATTGATATCGTCAACATTAATTTCTGATTCTTCTGCCTTCTTTTCCTCTTCCTCCTCCTATTCCCCTCCCCCCACTTCCTCTTCATAGTCGACACATTTTTATCATGGTCAGCTTTTCGTGCTCAATTTTTTCGCAGCGTCTGTGGCCATTAAAAGCCGACGAGAACGTATCGTAGCTCTTTGCTCCGACATTCGAAACTCTGAGTACAATAATGACAACCGTTTACTTTTTGCTGAAATTTATAACATATAAAATAATCCTCTATTTCTACAAATATCGAGGTCTCATTCTTTTGTTGTTATACATATTATTATTATTATTATTATTATTATTATTGCTGTTATTGTTATATGTCGTGGCATTCCGTCGATTACGATGACGTGGGTTCCAGTTGATCCGATCAGCGGAACAACATGCTGTTGAAATTAACGTGCAAGTGGCTGAGCATTCCACAGACACGTGTACTCTTAAGTAGTCCCCGGGGAGATTCAGCGTGACACAGTGTGTGAAAAGGCTGGCCCTTTGAAATCCAGGTACAACAGAAACAGAAAGAAAGAGTGAGAGAAAGCTATTGTGAAAAAGTACAGCAGGGTTCACCACCACCCCACTGCCGGAGCCTCGTGGGGCTTTAAGTGTTTTCGCTCAATATATCATGCACACTCACACACATATATTTATTGTCCACAAGGGGCTAAACATAAAAGGGACAAACAAGGACAGACGAAAGGATTAAATCGATTACATCGACCCTAGTGCGTAACTAGTACTTATTTAATCGATATCCTAAAGGATGAAAGGCAAAGTCGACCTCGGCGGAAATTGAACTCAGAACGTAACGGCAGACGAAATACCGTTAAGTATTTCGCCCGGTGCGCTAACCTTTCTGCCAGCTTGCCATCTTGCTAAGCATTTCGGTCGGCGTGCTATCGATTCTACCAGTCGCCGCCCTTTAAAATCCAAGGATCGAGATGTAGGAAGACAGTTAGCTTCAAGCAAACCGTAGTAAATATAAAAAAAAAACAACTTTCAAGGCCAATTGTGGTTTATTGAGACGGAAGGTTGTGGATTTTTTTCTTATCAAAA
>NC_068986.1:108521690-108522575 GCF_001194135.2 Octopus bimaculoides
AAACAAAAAAAATAAATAACGCGAGGACGTGGTACGTGTAAAGTATTAGCAGACGCTCATGTAAGGAAAGAACGGTGGTTTTATGTTTCGAGCAAAGCTCTTCTTCAGAAACAGAAGAAAGTCCAATAGAAAAGGAAGACGGAGCGGGGAAAAAAAAACCCCAACGATTCACATGTGGTTACGTGTTTGCATGTATGTATGCTTGTAGGCCCTTTACAGGATTCATAGAGTCGAGGTATTTCAACAAATAGAACGACAGGATAAGCCGAGTTCTGAGCTTACGATATGCTGGAGCAACTTAAAGCTGTCGTCCGTTGGTTGTATGCTGCATGTATGCATATATACACTCACACATCTATCTGTCGATTTAAATACCCATAGACAGATGCATATATACGTAGGTATCATATCTAGTATAAACTACAGATCCAACTCAGAGATGGTTCCAAATGTAGTGTATGTATAAAAGTAGAACACAAGTGGGGTTTGAAATTCACTACAGCTGTTTCGGCAGCATTTTATTGATGCATTCTTAGATTACATCATGGCAGAAATCCGCCACCATCCTTACCTTACAGATGTTTCTGCTATAGAAAGCATTGCACTGGCAGCAGAGTGCTTGTGTAACGTCCTATGGCTATTATATATAACTCGGACTTCCACACTGTTTCTTATCCGACTCGACGATGTATTGGACTTCTCCTCTCCTCCTTCTTCCCTCCCCCTCTTTCTCTTCTCCTTCTCCCATCCTTTTTCTCTGATCCTTTTCTCACCTCTCCTCCTCGACCTCCATCTCTACAACCACCACCACCACCACTACCGCTTTCCATCCCCTCTCTCTCTCCCGCCCCCTCTTTCTTCTTCTTCTTCTTCTTCTTCTTCTTC
>NC_068986.1:108525725-108528426 GCF_001194135.2 Octopus bimaculoides
ACCAAATGAGCATGTCCCTTGGTGGCTGACGATATGTGCATCTCTGATCATGAGCAGAAGTAGTGGGGGAGCATCATAGCCATGTGTTGAGAGGAATTCTTTGGGGTTTGAATAATTCGCCTTTGGAAACATGGGTGTTTTGCTCAAAATCCTTAAATAAACCTTATTCAGGGACCTTTTAAGCGGGATGGTCTACTCGACCTGAAGAAAATTCTAACTAGGCCCCACCTGCGAGGTCATGCGCTGTTTATCTTGGTATGAGATTATCATGTTGCACACATATGGTTGTGATGCATGTGCCTAGTGTACCCTTATCAGACGAGTAGTCATGATGGGTATACTGGGCTTCGTAAATTTTACCCCATTGTCACTTTGATGGCATGCACTGCTCTGTCACTCATTAATGATAATAATAGTAATAATAATAATAATAATAATAATAATAATAATAATAATAATAATAATAGCAACAATAACAACATAGAAAAATACCTTAGGGATGAGGACCCAGATTCCAAATTTCCCCAAGAAACCTGATGAAGGCTGGAGGGTATATCAGCCGAAACGTTGTGTTAACAACAAACAAGATGAGGACAAATATCTGCCAATTGTAAATAATGTTAATAATGTACATAACTCCTCATCTTTTAAATATAGAACTGTAGACAAATAGTACTTGATAAGAATGCACCTAATAACTAATGATATTGCGCTCACGTTTCTCCAATATTGTTTATCGAAACCTTTATATCCGGGTAAGTAATTATAATCATCTCTCTTATACAAGCTGGTGCATGAAAGCCGAAGTAAAACAGTTGATAGAAAATCTATTAAATTCCGAATCATATGATGTCTGTCAGATGTTTCTGAATTGCAGCGTTGATTAGTTATCAGTCTTTTATGGACATTATCCTAGATTTCTAAAGTTTATTACTGAGTTTTGAGACATCACATGGCTTATATTTTCAATTTCCTTGTTATTAAACCGTCAACACATAAATAATTTTCATTGATAATTTTTCTAAAGGTAACCGTTTCAAATGGTTGAAAAGTTATCCCCAAGCAACGATATTCTTATAAAGTTCCATTTTTTTTAAATTTTATGACCATGCCCTCAGGCTGGAGACCTTGTCTATATGTTTGTTGCAGAGTGGACGCCGCGAAAGGTAACCAATGACCAAGGGCGGTGGAGGTGGTGGTGGTGGTGGTAGTGATGGGGTTAAACTGGATTAACTCTCAACTCACGTTAATTAATGAGATTTATCAACGCTTATCTCCAACGTTTTTGTCTACTCAGTTATCAAAGCTCTTAATAATAAATCGGTTACCATGGTGAAAAGGCGGCAAATTGTCGCTCGTTAAAACCTTTATCTTTTATCTTTCATCTTTTACTCGTTTCAGTCCTTAGACTGCGCCCATGCTGGGGCACCGACTTGAAGAATTTTAGTCGAATTAATCAACCCTAGTACTTATTTTTTTAAAAGCCTGGTACTTATTCTGTCAGTGTCTTTTGCCGAACAGCTAAATTACGGGCACGTAAACACACCAACACTAGTTGTCAAGTGGTGGTGGTAGTAGTAGGAACAAACATAGACACACACACATACATACATGCATACATACATGCATGCATACATACATGCATACATACATGCATACATACATGCATATATATGTGTGTGTGTGTGTATATATATATATATATATATATATATATATATATATATATATATATATATGATAGACGCAGGCGTGGGTGTGCGGTAAGAAGCTTGCTTCACAAACACATGGTTCCATTCGTTGTTCGCAAAAACAGTTCGTATTCCATGCTTTCGTATCTCATGTTGTTTACGTTTTATGACGTCCTGTACCGATATATGCATGTATATATATGCATATTTATATTATTATATGATTGAACGCCACGCATCCGTTTCCAAGTAAGTTTATCTTAATAATTTTGATGCGACTCTCTGTACTGTTCTCTTCCCGCTTCGTTTCCCCTCTCTTCCTTTATCTAATTCTTTTTATCTATCCTTCTCCCGCTTTCGTTTTTTCTCTCTCATCCTTCAATTCTTTTCCTCTCTTCTTCACCGTTCTCTTCTATCTCTCTCTCTCTTTCTCACTCTTCCACCTTTACTCTCTCATTGCTCACACGTGACCATCGACCATCCTTCTTTGCCTAACTTGAGCTTCTTTCTTTCCTTTTGAATTGTCACACAGATCACACGCATTTTTGTCTGTCTCATCTTTTTTTCTCTCCTTTTTCTTGTTCCTCCAGCGTTCGCTACCTCACCGCGTTATGGCTCAGCAGCCCTTACTGTTTGTTTTCACTGTCCTGTTTTTGTTACAAACTTTGACCCTCCGCAAAGGAATTGCAATGGAAGGCGGAAGCATGGGATCCCCATATGGTTCGGGTCTCTCTAATTCAAAAATACCATCGATGCTGCGATGCAGACATATAAAACTCTCCTCACCACCATGAAGAAACAACGACAGCAACTTCCCATCATAATATTCATGAAGCTCATCAAGAAAGATTTGCATGAAGATACGAATCCCCTAAAACACCTGAAGAAGTGGCGTCACCTGAAGAGACTTAAATCTTCTTTACTGTGCAGTCATTATTTTCATCATCGTCGTCTTAAATCAATATCATTCAATATTGGTGAGTAACCGTACATTTTACTTTAATTTCTTT
>NC_068986.1:108528814-108530311 GCF_001194135.2 Octopus bimaculoides
TATATGTGTGTGTGTGTGTGTGTGTGTGTGTGTGTGTGTGTATGTATATACAAACATACATACATATATAATAACAATAATCTTTGGATGGAATTTATAAATATATAGTAGATCGCTATGCGCGTTTCCACAAATCCCATGTCTCTTAAGAACACAGTCCATGTTCCTGAGGTGATTGCAGAGTAGACCATAGTCTCCGTGGGTATTGACTTGATCATGTTTATGGGTTCATGTTTTCAGGCGATATAGCATTAGTGGATATACAATATCGCCTGAAGAAATGAACCCATGAAGACGATCAACCAGATGCCCATGGATACTACGGACTACACTGTAATCATCCCAGGAATACGGACTGTGATCTTAAGAGACATTGAATTTGTGGAAATGCGCGTAGTGATGCGCTAAATGTTTATATGTTCCATCTAAGGATTGTTGTTATTATTATTATATTCATCCTACAATATACAGGTAGAACTCGATGCAACAGCATAAAATTGATTCACCAGTCAGCATCATTAGACGGTGGCGGTACAATGGTATAGGAGCTTTATTGACACATCTAAAGCGATTCCCGTAAACGAATTAAATATATATATACGTACTACATTTGTTTCATATCAACCTTAAGTGTGTTACGTAAGTTGTAAGGAAGACAAGGCAAGCTTAGCTACTCTTCGGGTCTTAGATACCTCAACGCAGTTTACAATGCCGCAACATGATATTCGTGTGTATCTGATTGGTATTTCGACGAGATATAACATAATTGGCGTGTCGTATTTGATTCTGTGTCCGTTTCCATCATTTCATTTTACTCTGAGGTCTTCTTTGCCATTCTACCTTATGAAGGCGAGAGAATGAATACTAGACACAGTGCAGAACCTCTATAATCGATTAAAAAATATAAATTATTTGAAGTCGGTTTTCCAGCTTGGCCGCAATGACTATTTATTTATATAGGCGCTGGAGTGGCTGTGTGGTAAGAAGCTTGCTTCCCAGCCACATGGGACCGAGTTCAGTCCCACTACGTTGTACCTTGGACCAGTGTCTTCGACTGCAGCCTCAGGCCGACCAAAACCTTGTGAATGGATTTGGTAGACCGAAACCGAAAGAAGCTCGTCGTACATATGTGTACGTGTGTGTTTGGGTGTGTTTGTTCCCCGACATCGCTTGACAACCGATGTTGGTGTGTTTTCTAGGCTTACAAAGAATAAGTCCTGGGGTCGATTTGCACGACTGAAGACGGTGCTCCAGCATGGCCGCAGTCAAATGACTGAAACAAATAAAAGAGTAAAAAAAAAAAAAGAAATATATATACATATATAGGCGTTGGAGTGGCTGCGTGGTAAGAAATTTGCTTACCGGCCGCATGGTTCCGGGTTCAGTCCCACTGCGTGGCACGTTGTGCAAGTGTCTTCTACTATAGCCTCGGGCCGACCAAAGACTTCTGAGCGGATTTGGTACACGGAAACTGAAAGAAGCCCATCGTATATATAT
>NC_068986.1:108530837-108532078 GCF_001194135.2 Octopus bimaculoides
GGCCATAAACATTGGAGCCGAGATCTGCGCTCACCTTGGAATATCGTAAACTGACATATTTATATCTTCATTTTGGCAACACTTCTTTGGTGTACTCGCGCGCGCGCGTGTGTGTGTACGTGTGTGTACTTTTGTGCGCGTGTGTGCACTTGTGTGTGTGTGTGTGTGTGTGTGTGGTGTATACGTATGTGCATGTATGTGGTGTATATATATATGCGTGTGTGTGTGGTGTAGGTATGTGAGTGTATATGTGTATGTGTATGTGTATGCGTGTGTATATGTGTGTGTATGCGTGTGTGTATATGCATATGTACGTGCGTGTGTGTGTGTGCGTGTATGTGTGTGTGTATATGTATGTGTATATGTGTGTATGTGTGTATATGTGTATATGTGCGTGCGTGTGTGTGTGTGCGTGCGCGAGTGTGTGTGTGATGTATGTGTATGTGTATGTATGTATGTATATGTTTGTGTATATGTGTATATGTGCGTGCGTGCGTGTGTGTGTGCGTGTGGTGTATGCATGTTTGTATGTGTGTACGTGTGTGTGTATATGCGTATATGTGTATGTGTGCGTGCGTGTGTGCGTGTGTGTGTGCGCGTGTGTGGTGTTTACGTATGTGTATGTACGTATGTATATGTGTGTGTGTGTGTGTGTATATATTTGTGTATGTGTGTGTATATGTGCATGCGTGTGTGCGTCTGGTGTATACGTATGTGTATGCATATGTGTATATGTGTGTGCACGCGTTGTGCGCGCGCGCGTGCTTGCGTGTATTTGTGTGTATGTGTGTGTGTGTGTGTGGTGCATATCATTCTTTAACACCACTCTCTTCCTCCCTATATTCCTTTCTTCCTCTCTTTCTTTCTTCTGTTCTTTCTCTCTTTCCTTCTTACTTTTTCTCTTTCAATTTCTATTCTCCATTCTTCATCGTTCCTCGTTTCCTTATTTTTCTGTTATCTTCCATTTTATTCCCAACTAAATTTCTCTCTCTCTCTCTCTTTCTCTCTTTCTCTCTTTCTATCTCTCTCTCTCTCTTTCTCTCTCTCTCTCTCTCTCTCTCTCTCTCTCTCTCTTCTCTTATTCTCCCTTATCTTCTCCCATCTCTCCCTCTCCCTTTCTCCATTCCGATTCCAAGTTCCATTATCTCGTTTCTTTCCAATCTCCTTCTTCTTCTTCCTCCCTATATTCCTTTCTTCTTCTCTTTCTCTCTTTCTCTCTTTCTTTCTCTCTCTCTCTCTCT
>NC_068986.1:108532123-108533536 GCF_001194135.2 Octopus bimaculoides
TTCTCTCTTTCTCTCTTTCTATCTCTCTCTCTCTCTTTCTCTCTCTCTCTCTCTCTCTCTCTCTCTCTCTCTCTTCTCTTATCCTTCCTTATCTTCCCCCATCTCTCCCTCTCCCTTTCTCCATTCCGATTCCAAGTTCCATTATCTCGTTTATTTCCAATCTCTTTCTTCTTCTTCTTCTTCTTCTTCTTCTTCTTCTTCTTCTTCTTCTTCTTCTTCTTCTTCTTCTTCTTCTGCTTCTTCTTCTTCTTCCTCTCTTTCACTCGTCAATGGCCAATTTCCAACTTTCGCAACTTCTGCGCCTGTCATGACATTATTCTGCTTCTTTCTTCTTTTCTTTCTTTTCTTTCCTTTCGTTCTTTCTTTCTTCTTCCTTCTTTACCTGTTTATTCTGTTAAAAGAGTTTCGTGAGAAAAGTGAACTCCTGTTGATTCTGTTGATTTCATGATGTCTGCGATAAAATACACTGGAATGACCTCGCCTTACCATTTCCAACACCATAACAAGACTTCACCTCACCACAGACGATATTCACCGTTTTAAGAACGGACAAACGACAATATAACGAAACACAACTCAATTCTTTGGTTGGTACTCTTTTACTCTTTTACTTGTTTCAGTCATTTGACTGTGGCCATGCTGGAGCACCGCCTTTTAGTCGAGCAAATCGACACCAGGACTTATTCTTTGTAAGCCTAGTACTTATTCTGTCGATCTCTTTTGCTGAACCACTAAGTTACGGGGACATAAACACACTAGCATCGGTTGTCAAGCGATGTTGGAGGGACAAACACAGATACACACACAAACATATATATATATATACACATATACGACAGGCTTCTTTCAGTTTCCGTCTACCAAATCCACTCATAAAGCATTGGTCGGCCCGAAGCTATAGCAGAAGACACTTGCCAAGGTGCCACGCAGTGGGACTGAACCCAGAACCATGTGGTTCGTAAGCAAGCTACTTACTACACAGCCACTCCAACGCCTCCTACTGTAACTTGTGAAGGTACATTGCTCAAGGGTTAAAGCGTCGTGTTCACAATCATGAGCTTGTGAGTTCGACTCCCGGACCGGTCCTTGTGCTGTGTTCTTGAGCAAGACACTTTATTTTACGTTACTCCAGTTCACATATGGTAGGCTTCTTTCAGTTTCCGTCCACTAAATCCACTCACAAGGCTTTGGTCGGCTCAAGGTTATAGTAGAAGACACTTGTCCAATGTGCCACTCGGAGGGACTGAACCCAGAACCGTGTGGTTGGGAAGCAAACTTCTTCCTAGAAGAAATAGGGAGCAGAGACAATAAATATGGATTCGTGAAGAAACGAAAGTTGTAGAGTAACATGAAAGAAAATACAGAAGAGATGGATGAAGAAAAAAGAGAGAAAGAGAAGGGGAGAGAGGGGGA
>NC_068986.1:108534350-108535022 GCF_001194135.2 Octopus bimaculoides
GGTGGCGGTGGCGGCGGCGGCGGCGGCGGTGGTGGTGGTGGTGTATGGGGTTTGTGGTTGGTAGAGTTTCTTGAGGTTTATTGTATTATCTTTTCCCGTGGTTACTTTCGTGGTTGGTGTTGTTGTTACTCGCGAACAAATAAACCAGAAGCACTCGTTTTGTTTACCATCCAACACGTTCCACAGACCACTTCAAATTGCGGGCCACCCCTTCACAACGAACACATACTGCCAACTGTAGAATAAGGCAACTATTTGGAATAAAGAACACCAGATTAAGTTTCCCTCCCATTATACAGCAGCTGAACTCATAAAGAATTCTCTTTCTCTTGTTCAACTAGATAACATTTGGCAATAGATCTTAGCTAGTAATAACCCTTATTGACACTGGCGCCAAATATTCATGTGGCATTACGAGGTACATTTTGCTGTGAAAGCCTTCATTATGGTAATTCCAGCAAATTTCTTTAATTACATAACTAATCACCCTATTGTTGTAATATTAGCACGGATACTAGAAATTTGATTATATGTATGTATGTATGTATGTATGTGTGTGTGTATGTATGTATGTATGTATGTATGTATGTATGTGTGTATGTATGTGTGTATGTGTGTATGTATATATATATGTATATATATATATATATATATATATATATATATATATAT
>NC_068986.1:108536023-108537180 GCF_001194135.2 Octopus bimaculoides
TATATATATATATATATATATATCAGGCATACCTATGCACACTAGCTAGCCATCATAATGTTATCCTTTGGGGATGTCTTGTCATCAGAATGATGGCTCTGCTGGACTGGAAGGTAATCGTAAATTATTACGATATGCTCACAAAGTGAACTTCGTGGTAAGTATTGTTATCAACAGTTTCGGACGGTCTGTGTGAAAGACCACCCAGTTAGGGACATAGAAATGATAAGCAGTCGGACGATTGGATGCCAACGTTGAAGTGAAACAGACCAGGCATGGTCAGAACAGAAGAGGAGAAAGAGACAAAATTATGCACCGCGAATAACAACCAAACTACATGTCAGAGTTGTAGACATAAACATCATCTTATTTTAGAGTAAAGATTATTTCCCAACATAACGTGGCAGTCCTGGTTTAGGACGAATGTTACTGTTATTTAGCCCCAGGAAACATCGTCTCCAGCTGGCTATACGACACACTATCTCCGTCCTTATATTTTCGAACAAGGGAGTTTAACATCGCCACTCATCGCAGAATATTTCTTTTCTAAAATTGGCTCAAGGCCTTCTATTTTGTGGGAAATTGCATTAACCACAATGTATGACTGCTGTTTGTTCTGTCCACCCTGCAAGGGATGAAACATAAAGGTGGCATAAGAAGGAGATAGCTAGATATTGTAAATTATGTAGTCCGGTATTTTAGTGTTTAATAAAAGGAAAATGCTTCGGAGATTCGACGATAGACAACGGCCCAGGATTAATTAGAAGGATTATTTTGTGGTCCGAAAGATATATACAAGCAGGTCGGGGCATCAGCTGGAAGACTGCGAATCAAGACATTATTGTATCAAATATGCTTTATTTGATCGACCTATTGTCTTCGAACCGCTCTGCATCCGTCAAGCGGACGACTGTTCTTTGTCATCGCTCAGTCATTACGAATAATATTATGGATAAATTACATTCTTCTCGCAACAATCCAATCTTTCGAAAGAAGACTCCAAAGCTGTACTAGATCAAAGCGAGAAAATTTGCGCACAATGGCTATATACCAAAAAAATTTTATAACATTTTTCTGACATATTTTAAATATATACTTTAACCATGTAACACAAGCCTTCTGTAGTTTTTTCACTCTTGTTTATCTTTTATATATAT
>NC_068986.1:108538030-108539320 GCF_001194135.2 Octopus bimaculoides
ATTTCAGATGTTCCACAGCTCGTTGCTGTTCAGGTTGTTTGTTACACGTCAGATATTTTGGCCAATTTAGATTCCAATCTGATGAATTGACAGAATCGTTAGAGCGTCCAGTGGAATGTCGTGCGGTAATTGTTCTTGCTCTCTCTCTGTGCCCTGAGTTCAAATTCTGCTGAAGTCAACCTCACCTTTCATCCTTTCAGGAGTCGATAAATAAAGTACCAGTTGTATGTTCGTTCTTCCTTTCTTTCTTTTTTGTTTGTTTGTTTGTTTCTTTTCTTTCTCTCCTTTTTCCTCCCCACCGCTGTCTATGTAGACTGCTCCTGTAATTCAAAGGTCCAGTATACGACCCGAGAATTGAATTAAGACCATACGAGTCTACGGAATACTCAACCAGTATACATGCCAGTTTCACATTAAGAAATGAATTAATGAAACAAATGAATGCTCATCGTCGATACTGGCGGAGAATCCACAACCAATTTGTAGTCCTCAGCTTCACACAAGACAGGTCAATATAACCTCAATATGGCCGAACGCGCACTTTCAACATTGTCTTCTTTCTAATTATTTCCTCTCCTTTTTCCCTTCTTCTAATAAACGCCATAAACATTCCCATATTGACAATTCATTAGCAGAACCTGATAAAAATAAACAAATAAAGAGACGAATAAAATACGCCCCAAAAAATGCACTTCTATTGAACTCCAGATCAAACGCGACCAAAATTGACATCTTTTCTTGTAGTTTTCACATAAACATGTATTACGCTCCCCAATTTACATTATCGAACTGATGTTAATCAGTAGAGCATCTCTTTCCTACAATCAACAAGAAGAACTGCAACTTTAGCAAATATGAACCTATAACAACAACAACAACATCAATAGATAAATAAATAAATAAAAGGTCTTCGCGACCAGCCAGTTGTAATTACTAAGTTAGCATGATGAACAGGTTTTTGATAGTTTCTCGTAAATTCCTTCGCAAAACGAACTTCAACTGGCGCGCACGCGTGCGGGCTTGTGTGTGTGTGTGTGTGTGTGTGTGTGTGTGTGTGTGTGTGTGTGTGTGTGTGTGTGTGCGTGCGTTTTATGGATGTTATTGCAGTCGCTCTGTCTTATCGGTTTGATGCTGTCCTCATAATTAAAGGCTTCCATTTATGCATATTACCTTGTTAGTAACAGTCTATGTATGTAATTATTAGGAAACGGCTTCTACGAGACTGATAGCAAACTCAGGAAGACACAGCCACACACACACACACACACACACACACACACACACACACAC
>NC_068986.1:108540116-108542616 GCF_001194135.2 Octopus bimaculoides
GTGTGTATGTGCGTGTGTGTGTGTGTGTGTGTGCATACGGAGAGAAAGAGAAGGAAAAAGAGAAGCGGAGAACACGTATGCTTCTCGGTTGCATTGAAATTATGTATCGCCGGAATTAATTAGTGAATAGGGATGTGATTGTGAGAAGGAAGGAAAAAAAGACAGAAAGAATAAAGAGATGGCAGGTTCATTAGAAACGTATCGGGGATCAATTCCTGCCATGTTTAGTGATACGACAGTTGTGGTGGAATCACGGTTTTGTTTTGATCTTCAGAGATATATATAGGACGGATGGACGGACAGACGGACAGCTAGACTAACGGACAGATAGATAGATCGACCTGTAGATTGATAGGCATACAGATAGATAGATAGATAGATAGATAGATAGATAGATAGATAGATAGATAGACAGACAGACAGACAGATAGCTAGACAGACAGACAGATAGATAGGTAGATAAATAGGAAAGATGGACAAACACACGGACAGACGGACAGCTAGACTAACGGACAGATAGATAGACCGACCTGTAGATTGATATATATATATATATATATATATATATATATACATACACAAGAATAAGGGCAGGGAATTGTCACTTAGTAATAGAATTAATAATTAACAATTTTGCCAAGTAGTTCAGTATGAAAAAAACCTTTATCGGTAAAATCATTTATCATCGTAAATATACAGGGATTAGCATTGAGTTGCTTCTCCAACATACTGAAAATTTAGAAATAGCAGTCAAAAAACTACTGATTCTAAACTACAAATTTTTCTCTAAATGGATGGCGATATTTATGGCGCACATAGAACAAAAAACCAGAGTGAAAAGCAAAAACAGACCTGCCTTTAGTTAATTGGATACGAACGTTTCGCGGTTAAGATATTAATCTATTCCGTCTCATCAGCCCAATATTCTGATAAATCTGAAAGTGTCTATATATATATATATAGATAGATAGATAGATAGATAGATAGATAGATAGATAGATAGATAGATAGATAGATAGATAGATAGATAAACAGACAGACAGATAGATAGATAGATAGATAGATAGATAGATAGATAGATAGATAGATAGATAGAAAGACAGACAGACAGACGGACAGACAGACAGATAGGTAGATAAATAGATAAGATGGACCAACACACGGACGGGCGGGCGGACGGATGGATGGATGGATGGATGGATGGATGGATGGATCATGTTATGTGTATATATGCACATAACATGATTACACATACATACTCTTTTTTGTAACCCTAATGTTGCGAAATGTCCTCCTCCCCTACCCGGACCCTCGTATACTTAGATGCCTTATCAACGTTCAAAACATTTCTATAAGTTAACTTACCTGCCAATCAACCAGCATTATGCATGTATGTATGTATGCATGTATGTATGTATGTATGTATGTATGTATGTAGGTATGTATGTGTGTGTGTATGTATATACGTATGATTGTATACATGTAGGTAGGTAAGTATGTATCCATGTATGTGTGTGTGAGTGTGTGTGTGTGTGTGTGTGTGTGTGTGTGTATGTTTGTGTTTGTGTGTGTGTGTGTATAAATAAATCAGAGACAGAAAATGGAATTCGTGAAATTCTTCATTCGAATCTACTACAATTGTTTCGACTCATCCTGCACCTGTACCTCACAGGTGAGATATGCTTCACAACCAGTTGTCCTGCATCACAGGTGCAAATTGCGATCTATTATCTTAATAGAGCTGAGTGAAATGAAAAGAAGAAAGAGCAAGGTATTTGTTTAAAATGTCACCTGCGGAGACGCAACCTGACATGTGATGCAAAGCAAATTCTTTATACAGCATCTCACACATGAGGTACAGATGCAGGATGAGGCGAAGAAATTGCTGTGGTTTTGAATAAAGAATCTCTTGAATTCAATTTCTGTATCTCATTCCATTTATGGTCACCAAGGAATTCCTGAAGTAACTCCAGTATCAGATGCATCACTGCTGGTGTTGACATCAGGTAGCCAGTAACAGTGGATGAGCTTAACACATCATCCTACAAGGTATATACTCAAATCTGATTATAATTGTAACTATGTTTCTATGAACATGTGTCTCTGCATGTGCGTGTACCTGTGCGTGTGTTTATGTATGTGTGTGTGGGTGGTGTGGTTGGGTGTTGTGGGAAACAGTTGAAGCGTTTTTGCCCTAGTAATTTAATAGTGTTAATTATTATGTTTTGTTTGTAATCACCGTTAACCTAACACACTGTTAAATACACCAGTTGGATGATAAAAGCAACAATCGTTGGCATTTTAAAAGGAAGCCGGATTTCTCGATTTTTAAGTTGGTTTCTTCCATTACTACTTTCCCACATATAATTACGCACTTTATCATATACATACATACATATACATACATACATACATACATACATACATACATACATACATATAATACACACACACGCACAATTATATTTATATATACACATATAAATATAAACACACATAT
>NC_068986.1:108545322-108550400 GCF_001194135.2 Octopus bimaculoides
TCAATACCAGCAGATGACAACGTTTCTCGAAAAGAAATGGAAAAACTTTCAAAATACAAAGACCTGAAAATATAGATAACTCGAATGTGGAGTCTAAAAACAGAAACAATTCCTATTATAGTAGGTGCCTTAGGTATAATAAAAAAATATTCAGACAAATACATAACAAAAACACCAGGACTTACAAATATATATAACATACAGAAAATTGCACTACTGGGCACTGCACACATCCTACGCAAAACACTTTCAATACAGTAACCATAAGAGCACCACAGCAAACCACAGCACATACCCAAGGCACACAGAGCTGCGCTCGGTAGTGAAGTGAAAGCACGTTATAAAAATAAAACTACTGAACAACGATAATAATAATAAGTTTGCCACAAGGGCAACCATTTTGAGGAAGAGATGATTCGATTACATTGACTCCAGTGTTCCACTGGTACTTATTTTATCGACCTCGAAAGGATGACAGACAGAATCGACTTCGGCGGAATTTGAACTTAAAATGTAAAGACGGGCGAAATACCGCTAAGCATTTTGTTCGGCGTACTAACGGTTCTGTCTGCTTGCCGCCTTAAATATGGTTTAAATGTTTCTTAACAAAATGGAGTCCACTAAAGGTAGCCAGGTTCTTTGTGGTTTTATACCGAGTTACGTAATAACATCCAACTGACAATTTCGGTCACGTGACTTGGATGTATATAAGGCTTAGATATAATCGACGCCTTTGTAGCACACGTAATATTGTAACGACGTATAGTGAATCAGCCCGCAGCCATATTATTCATTGGAGACGAATATCTCAACCACGTGACATACATGTACCTATACTGGCAATCATTTTATTGCACCTTTCGGTAGTCGCTCGATCAACTAGAAACAGCAGCCAAGTCTACCTCAAAACAACACATTACTGTTTTAAATAAGGGCAAATACATTGCGTAATGCCATTCCGGGTGGGCACAACCTGGAGAAGAAAGAAGGCTCATTTAGATACAGCTTGATTCTCTTTGCTCCTTGGTGAGATCCGTTTTGGTTGATCTATACCTAAACAACAACAATAACAACCACAACAACATCAACAATAACAACAACGCCACCATCACACTATGCTATGGCTGCTCATACGACTCAGTTACTAAAATTAAACTCTGCCTTCGGGTGACAAATCTCTTCTTCGTATTTTTAATATTCTCTTCATTTCGCTGCTCATACGGCGTTCTTCTTTATATTTATTTACTGGCGTTGGAGTGGCTGTGTGGTAAGTAGCTTGCTTACCAACCACATGGTTCCGGGTTCAGTCCCGCTGCGTGGCACCTTGGGCAAGTGTCTTCTACTATAGCCTCGGACCGACCAAAGCCTTGTGAGTGGATTTGGTAGAGGGAAACTGAAAGAAGCCCGTCGTATATGTGTATATGTATATATGTATGTGTGTGTATATGTTTGTGTGTCTGTGTTTGTTCCCCCCAACATCGCTTGACAACCGATGCTGGTGTGCTTAGGTCTCCATAACTTAGCGGTTCGGTAAAAGAGACCGATACAATAAGTAATAGGCTTACAAAGAATAAGTCCTGGGGTTGATTTGATTCGACTGAAGGTGGTGCTCCAGCATGGCCACAGTCAAATGACTGAAACAAGTAAAAGAGTTAAAGAGTGTGTTTGTATGCATGTATGTATGTCATTTTTCAATTTATTTCAAGATTTCTTGCCAATAGAGAACGAACCGGTTCCTAACCTAGATTCAAAGTTACTTCATTGGAATTTCAACATCAACAACAGGGTACTTTTGTATATATGTATGTATGTTTTATGAATGTCATCTCATGCATATAGTTGCATATCTAGACATGCTCATATAAATTTAAATGATAAACTTCTGGAAAGTTTTACAGATTTTTACAGTTCCAGTGATGGATTGGATCTGTAGTCTTCGAATCTGTTTTCTCCTTTCTGGTTTTGAGAAGCCTAATTTCTCAACGTTGGTATTTAGGCAGTGTGTTACATATATCAGGGCCCCAATAATTACAGGTATAAACCTGAACTTGTTTTCTGGATAGAGTAACTGCATGTATGTATGTACGAATGTATGTATGTATGCATGCATGTATGTATGTCAGTCTGAGTTCATGCAGGTGAATGTGTTTGTATTATAATTATTTGTTAATTTTGTTTCCATCCAAAATAAATAAATAAATAAATAAACAAATAAACAAATGAATAAATACATAAAACTCGGTTGCAATTTTCAACAAGTTTCAAGTCTTTTTGACTCGACTGAAAATCAATAATTAATGAGTGTCAGCTACATTTCTTTCTTTCTTTCTTCCTTCCTTCCTCCCTTTCTTTTCTTCTCTTCATTGTTGTTGTTTTGCACCCAGTCAACTTTCACCGAGCAAACTTAGCATAAAAGGCGCTACCACCGTGACCACACTGATGTATCCAATGAATCTGTTTTTCAAAGCAAAACACAGTGTGAAGTGTTTTGAGGGAAATTTGACTCGTTTTTTCTAGCAAGTCACAGGTTAGTGAACAAGAAATTATGAATCAATGGCGTATAATAGTCACGGATGTAAGTTTTGGCTCCCAAATACAACGTGTGCGTGTGTCTGTGTAGACACACACACACACACGCACACACACACACACACACACACACACACACACACACACACACACACACACACACACACACACACACACACACACACACACACACACACACATTATATATGGTACGTTTCTTGTTGCTCCAACAGCAGTAAGTATAAATTATGAAGCTGAAAGCGTATCTTAGGTACTGGATTTGTAAATTCCTTACCCATGGCCTATAGAAAACCAGCCACATTGGTGTCCAGAGGACAGTTGATTTCTACAACAGAACATATCTTTCTTCGTGGTCTCACACGACAGTACCCAGCCGGTTGTGTGTTTTAACTTGGTGGCTGTTGGAACTTTTTAAGTTACAGCAATATTCTTTTGATCCTTCTGTCGCAATATCGTCAACTTCGTCTGTAGGTGTTTTGCTTTTTGTTATCCTCTTCCAGACTGGCCACCGTATGATGCCTCATGGGAAGATAATATCTGGAAGACATTCTCTCGCAGTTATCGTTGATGTCTTCAGCCTCGGTCTTATATAGCCTGTATTTGTCGTCTGCCAATGTTTTCTGCCTTTTATGCTACAAGTACCTGGTGGGGATTTCATCTTGAATTGCATAGAGGTAGCCTTTAAAGTGGAATGTCATAGACTTGTCGGTAATCCATGCCAAGTTTTTGATATGAGCAATAAATAACCTCAATGATTTGTGTCTTTCCTGCCCTTATACCCATGCATTATCTTCTCATCGAACTGATCCATTTTATATTTTTATTGGTATAAGCATAAGAGTGGCTGTGTGGTAAGTAGCTTGCTTACCAACCACATGGTTCCGGGTTCAGTCCCACTGCGTGGCATCTTGGGCAAGTGTCTTCTACTATAGCCTCGGGCCGACCAAAGCCTTGTGAGTGGATTTGGTAGACGGAAACTGAAAGAAGCCCGTCGTATATATGTATATATATATATATGTATGTGTGTCTGTGTTTATCCCCCCCACCATCGCTTGACAACCGATGCTGGTGTGTTTACGTCCCCGTAATTTAGCGGTTCGGCAAAAGAGACCGATAGAATAAGTACTAGGCTTACAAAGAATAAGTCCTGGGGTCGATTTGCTCGACTAAAGGCGGTGCTCCGGCATGGCCGCAGTCGAATGACTGAAACAAGTAAAAGAGTAAAAGAGTAAATCAAATTTCATTCCAGTTGCTTTACAGGATTGAATTATGGAATCTAGTTGCTTTTTGATGTGATTAATATTTGGCTCATACAGTTTCCGGTAATTAACAAAGAAAAGATGAGACATATTATTGCATCTATTCCTTTACCTGCTGTGTCTTGTGATTAGATATCACAAAGAGTTCAGTGAGAGCTCAAAACATAGTGCCGACAAACTATCGCCCTGACGGATGCCTTTTTAGGCAGCGTATATTGTCATATTTGATGTCTTCATTGTCGCTTCTAAGAAGTAAGAAGGTGCACTAGTTATTGATACGGTGGTGGATGGCAGCTACTGGTAGTGGTGGTACTTTAGCTAATTGTAGGGCCTTGATAATCTATGCATGTAATAATATACTGATAAAGGCTTTTTGGTAGTCCTTTGCGATCCTTTAGCGATCCTTATTGAGTAATTTTATTAACTAGTAGGTGCTCAATATACCCCGCCCTTATTTCCCCTCATCTTGTTCTGGGGTTACAATATTGTTAGTAGTACAATGGTCCAGAAGAAACAAGATCTTATACATGATGCTTTGAGGGGTTATTGGGGGCTTCGGTGGTTTGGCAATGTTGAGGGATGAGAAGAGTGATGGCTGATAACAGGCATACGGGTACTTTTAACGTACCCTTGAAGCTCTTTCTAGACAGTCTTTTTAAGTCTCACCGATAGAAGTTGAGGTTTTTTAAACCAACATTCTCTAAAAAAGTCTGGGCCTAGAGATTTCCTGTTTTCTATTTTTTCTCGAGACTTTTTCTCGTACTGCACCGTCGATTTCATAAACATTTTTATTTAGCATTCTTGCCATTTCCCTGTTCTAATTCTTCTGTCCATTCAGCTTTTTCATTGAACCAATCATTTCTTTTACATACTGATCTCCAGGAACTTTCCACTTGTTCAGAGAATGGCATATTTTTTTACAGACATTTTATTTTTTGAAGCTGCAATAGACACATCTGTATGTATGTATGTATGTATGTATGTATGTATGTATGTATGTATGTATGTATATACGTTTGTAAGTATGTACGTTTGTATGTATGTATGCATGCATAGATGCATATATGTATGTATGTATGTATGGATGGATGCATGTATGCATGCATGCATGTATGTATGTATATATGTATGTATGCATGTACGTATACATGTATGCATGTATGTATGTTTGTATGTATGTACGTTTGTATGTATGTATGTATGTATGTATGTATGTATGCACGTTCGTATGTATGTATGCATGTGTATATGCATGCATGAATGTACACA
>NC_068986.1:108550410-108554066 GCF_001194135.2 Octopus bimaculoides
ATACGTTTGTAAGTATGTACGTTTGTATGTATGTATGCATGCATAGATGCATATATGTATGTATGTATGTATGGATGGATGCATGTATGCATGCATGCATGTATGTATGTATATATGTATGTATGCATGTACGTATACATGTATGCATGTATGTATGTTTGTATGTATGTACGTTTGTATGTATGTATGTATGTATGTATGTATGTATGCACGTTCGTATGTATGTATGCATGTGTATATGCATGCATGAATGTACACATGTGTATATGTGAATATGTATGTATGTATATATGCTTGTATGTATGTATGTATGTACGTTTGTATGTCTGTATGTACTACGCATAGAATTATGTGCGTATGTTTCCGATAGCATACACTAATTAATTACTCTATACACAGCTGAATGTGAACCCCGCGTAGACTTTCTTTAAGATAGAGTGTTAAATCAATTATGTTGATATAACAATGGGCCTCACAGACAGGTTAGTCATACTAGCGGGTTTAGGTGGGTGTGATTTCGTGTATGAATATGTATGCTTGGGTGTGTTGCTTTATGCATGTATCTGTGTCAATGCGTGCATGTGTGGCTGGGTGGGCGGGAGTGTGTCTGCGTGTGAACGAAAAAACAAAGGAAGAAATGAAAATTTAGACTTTGAAAGACACGACAAGAACGTGAAACTTGTGATGACACTGTTGCAGCCACGTACCCACATTAATGCACCCCCTCCACTCACATACTCTTACGTATATGCACACGAACATATAGACACATGCACGTATATTTGTATAAGCATATATGTGTATTTCTCTCTCTCTCTCTCTCTCTCTCTCTCTCTCTCTCTCTCTCTTTATACATACATACATACGTACGTACGTACGTACATACGTTCATACATATGATCACATCTATGGGATATTTGGTTTCACTTATCATACATGAAGAATTACTCTAGATGTTTATTCTACTTGCGTTTATTGGTATCTGATTGTTTGACTATAGTTAACCAAATTTGTTTAACCTTGTGTGCTTTCTAGTTATCTGTCTGGATTTATTCATCGCCTTTATTTCTTATACATACATATATAGACATACATACATACCGACGTGTATACAGGGTGCAGTGAATATATTGTTGTCTAAATTACACCAAAATGAAAATAACACTGACATCTCATTTTAACAGATATATTTACCAAAATTATATTAAAATATCTTGAAATACTAAAGAGTAAATTTATTCAATAAAATCGCCATTGGTTTCAACCACGGCCTCCAACCGACTTCGGAATCTATTGGAACTCTTCTGGACCGTCTCCCTGTTTAAGTTGATGAATGCTGCCATAATCCTTGCCTTCAGTTCATCTTTGGTGTTACAAGGAGTTTTGTTGGTCTCTCGCTCAACTACACTCCACACATAATAATCAAGTGGGTCTCAATCTGGGAAGTTAAGTGGCCAGATGTTAGGAGTGATGTGGTCGCAGAAATTGTCTGACAGCCATGACTGGGTTCTCCTGCCTGTGTGGCATGGTGCAGAATCCTGTTGCCAGACATAGGTTCTTTCAGCAGCAACCTTCTTGACCCAGGGCAGTACTACCTCCTCCAGGCACTTGAAGTAGGCCTCCATGTTGAGTCTGAGGCCGTGTGGGCAGATGAATGGAAGCATAACGTCACCATCACAAGTGATCACTCCAAACATCATGATGTTGACTGGATGTTTGATTTTTTTCACTCTCGGTACATGTCAGATTTACACCCAAACACTGAAATGTTCGTATTGGAGCTTCCGGCGCGAATGCCAAGCAGTATAACATGTCGTTTCCTAATTTCTGGCAGAGTGAATTGCTGTTTTACTCATAGACGGTACCCAGCTGAGCCTACTCTACTGTGTAGTCGATAAAACAAAAACAAACAATGCACAAGCGCAAAATTGAAAACATAAAATTGCGACAATTTACCCATCGCACCCTGTATACATACATATATACATACAAACGTACATACATACATATATATACGTGTGTGTGTGTGTGTGTGTGTATGTCTATGCTTGTGTTGATGTTTGTGTATGCTTACTTTTATGTATGTATGTATTTCGATTCTCCATCGAAGACATTACTTACGTTGATATTGTGGTTGTTATTCAAACTCAGATTAATCTTGACTGGTAGAGATGAACGGTGGAAGACGTTCCAAACAGTGGCCATCAATCCGAAGACAACACCAGTCACTGATTTTTTTTCTTTTGTTGGAGTCGTTAGAACGTAGACCAGCTGGTGAATATAGTCACACAATACAGAGGTGCCGCATGTTCTTGTACTGTTATTTTTCTCCTCAAATACTGGACACATTTGAGGAACGGGACAGGGTACGTCGTGACCTTTGACATGAGACATATTTTACACACACTTTCGTGCGCATGCGTCTGATTCTGGAGCCATCGAAGAACTTCTATATTGCCTTAAAAAGCATTGAATATTGGCTATCCTATTCTTAAATACATCATCACGGAATAAAAAAAACGGGACTGTCATGACTAGAACGCTTCTTATAGTACAACATCAAAGCTGACTCTGCTTATACACCACCAGCTTATTAGAATCAATGGGTGTCTAGCCAAAGATAACCAATATTCCATATTATCATCGTACTGTTTCCGGACATCGATTAGATATATTCACATACACACCAATAATGTACAAGTTGCTACATTAAAATCGATTCCATTACTCAAATCTTTGAATGTGGTCCTGTGTCAAAGAAACCCTAATGTTACGAAACAGCGGATGATTGCACAATTATGTGTAATCTCGAGTTGATATCACATGGCTGTGGCAGCGTGTATATATGTACTTGTGGCAGAGCTGAGTGCAATGGCGGAAACAAGCTGACCAACGGAAGAATGGATTACATCATCGAATCGGTAACCCATAGCAACATATTGTAAGCCGTCGTTGTGAGCATGTCATTATTTAAATTCACAAAGCTAGCAATTATTCTTTTATGTATGTGTGTGCGTGTGTGCGTGTGTGTGTGTATATATATGTATGTATGTATGTATGTATACACATGTATACATATGTAAACATATAAATATATACACACAAATATATATATATAATCATATATATATGTGTGTGTGTATGTATATATGTAGGTATGTATGAATATATGTATGTATGTGTATGCGCGTGTGTGCGTGTGTGTGTGCGCTTGTGTATATATATGTATGTATGTATGTATGTATGTATACACATATATACATATGTAAACATAAATACATATATATAATCATATATACATATATATATATATGTATGTATATATGTATGGATGTATGTATGTGTATGTGCGTGTGTGTGTTTGTGTGTGTGTTCCCTTGCGTGTGCATGTGCACACATATATACATATATAAAATTATATGTGCATGCGTGTAAGTTAGGTAGTTATACGTGTATATGCATACATGCACACATACATTTACATATTTGTAATTATACATGTATGCATGAGTGTATATATGAATGTATATGTGTGCGTGCGTGCATGTGTGTGTGTGTGTGTGTGTGTGTGTGTGTGTGTGTGTGTGTATACACATGCACAAATCGATGCATATATATTTCTGAAGTAGCTAATGTGTGGAGGGGGCGGTGTTGGG
>NC_068986.1:108554440-108560834 GCF_001194135.2 Octopus bimaculoides
ATAAGCAACTAAATTTATTAAAAAAGGACAATTTATCTATGCTCCTGCCATTTATCGTGGAGGCGCAATGGTCCAGTGGTTAGGGCAGCAGACTCGCGGTCGGAAGATCGCGGTTTCGATTCCCAGACCGGGTGTTGTGAGTGTTTATTGAGCGAAAACACCTAAAGCTCCACAAGGCTCCGGCAGGGAGTGGTGGCGACCCCTGCTGTACTCTTTCGCTCCGACTTTCTCTCACTCTTTCTTCCTGTTTCTTGAGTAACGCTGAGATGGACTGGCGTCCAGTCCAGCTGGGGGGAAAACATACGCCATAGAAACCGAGAAACCGGGCCCATGAGCCTGGCTAGGCTTGAAAAAGGGCGCAATATTATAATGTATAATATTCCTGCTATTTATCAGTTCTCGCAGCACCTCGTTACCCCAAGAGATGCATTGTTTGGCGTTCAACTGAGAATCCATAAAGATATTGTTTTCAAATTTTGGCACAAGGTCAGCATTTTCGGGAGAAGGACTAAGTCGATTACATCGGCCCCAGTGTGTAACTGGTACTTATTTCATCGACCCCCAAAAGGATAGAAGGCAAAATCGACCTCGGCGGAGTTTGAACTCAGAACTTAAAGACAGACGAAATCCCGCTAAGCATTTGACAGGCATACTAACCATTCTGTCAGCTTATCACCTTAGAATCCACGAAAATATTTAAGACCAGTGAAGAAATGGCTCTCCGGTTATCTTCTACAATATCCCAATGTGAATTATCTTATCAATTGAAAGAGTTGCACATCTTATACTTCTAAGCGACTTAAACCATTAAACACTTCACGAATGTCTTAATTGACTGCAGTTGCTTTGTTGTTGTCTTAACTCAAATCACACCATGATCGAACATCACTCCAACGATGAAAGGTATTCAAACATGAGCGTCGTGTTTTCATTTTTACCTCCGCCTTCGCTAAGGCAGAGGTATTGTTTTTCAGTCGTGTTTGTTTGTTTGTCCGTGGACAAGATATCTCAAGAACCGCTGGATGGATTCGGATGAAACTTTCGGGAATGGTTGGCTTCGTGACTGACACGAACTGATTAGCATTTTGGATCGATTCGGTACCGGACAAGGATTCTGGATTATTTTTCCGGTTTTTTTTTTTTACTTAATTTTTGAGAGCGGTCGGGGTCATTTTTAGTATTCTCATTTGTGAGAGAAGTTGAGTTTATTTCAGATATTCTCATTTTAAAAATCATCTCTGGATTATCATTGAGAGGACGTTAGTGTTACCTTGGTGGAGGTTTGCGCTTCCTGAGTGCTTTTATTATTATTATTATTATTATTATTATTGAGTGAGAGAGCAGTGCATGCCATCAAAGTGATACTGGGGTAAAATATACGAAGCCCAGAATACCCATCACGACTACCCGTCTGATAAGGGTACACCAGGCACATGCATCACACCATATGTGCGCGACATGGTGATCTCATATCAAGATAAACAGCGCATGACCTTGCAGGTGGGGCCCTGTTAGAATTTTCCTCAGGTTGAGTAGCTCATCCCACTCAAAAGGTCCCTGAATAAGGGTCGTTTAAGGATGATGGACAAAACACCCATGTTTCCAAAAGTGAATTATCCAAACCCCAAAGAATTCCTCTCAACACATGACTATGATGCTCCCCCACTACTTCTGCTCATAATCAGAGATGTACATATCGTCAGCCACTAAGGGACATGCTCAACTGGTAATGGTCAAACAGCTGACAAGCAAATCTGTGGTATTGAGCAGAATATTTGCAGTAGCCCATCTTTTATACCAAGATAAAACAATGTACATGATAACACTTCCAATCAGTTAAGATTATTATTATTATTGTCATTATCACTATTATTATTATTATTATTATTATTATTATTATTATTATTATTATTATTAAATCAAATTTAAAAGAAGAGTGCCATTTGCTATCTCGTGAACAATATTTCGACATCTTGCGTGTCTTCCACTGGTTCAAAAAATAAATTTGTCAATCTACTTCATTTTCGTTTATATAGAAAGGATTGAGGTAACTCCTCCTGAAGATATAGAGTCAAAATTAAAAGAAGAGTGCCATTTGCTATCTCGTGAACAATATTTCGACATCTTATTATTATTATTATTATTATTATTATTATTATTATTATTATTATTATTATTATTATTATTATTATTATTATTATTCCTTCGTAACACAGTGTAGGTAAAAATGCAACGGAGTCTTTCGTCATCTGTCGAGTCACAACAAGGACCTCAGACAGATAATACTTTCTTTAAGATGTGTGCTGTGCCCAATAAAGCTGCTTTTTGCAAGACATCATCAATCTTCCAGTTGCCTTAAGTAGTCTTGAAGTTTCAATGAGATTGAGCCCAATGCTCCGATCACCACTGGTATCACCTTTACATCAACCCTCTCGCATTCCATACAGTCTTGCCATTTCCACTTTCAATCCGGAGTCCTTGGTGATGTTTTCAACCTCTTTACTCACAACATTCACGTCTTTTGGTATGGCTGCATCAATGATCTGACAGTATTTATCTTTCTTATTCAATATGACATAATGCGGCCGACGGTGTTCGATTACACGATTCATTTCAAAATCATAGTCCCAGAGTATCATTTCTTTTCCATCCTCCTGCATAACTTTACTTGGTACATGCTCATACCAGTTCTCTGTTATTTCATGTTGGTATTTACGGCATAACAGCCAATGAAGATACACAAACACTTTATCGTGGCGACGCTTGTATTCTTTTTGTGCAAGGCTCTCACTCCCACTTACCAAGTGGGTCACATTTTCCACGCTCTTTCCACAGAGTCTGCATTTCTTGGTGTCAGAAGTTTTATAGATGTTATACTTCACTGCATTGGTAACGAGAGCCTGGTCTTGTTCAGCAATGATCAGGCTTTCGGTGGTACGCTTCAAATCATCTCGCATTACTACTACTACTACTACTACTACTACTACTACTACTACTACTACTACTATTATTATTATTATTATTATTATTAAGGCGGTGAGTTGGCAGAATCGGGCGATATGCTTAAAGGTATTTCGTGTGCCACTACGTTCTGAGTTCAAATTCCGCCGATGTCGACTCTGCGATTCATCCTTTCGGGGTCGATTAACTAAGTACCATTTACGTACTGGGGTCGATGTAATCGACTTAATCCCTTCCCCCCTTGTGCTTCCAGTAGAAAGGATTATTATTATTATTATTATTATTATTATTATTATTATTATTATTATTATTATTATTATTATTATTCAAATTCCGCGAAAGCTGACTCTACTTTTCATCCTTTATGCGGGTGGGGTCGATGAATTAAGCACCAGTCAAACATTGAGGTTGATATGTAATCGATTAAACCCCACCTATTCCAAGATTTCTGACCTTGTGCCTATAATAGAAAGAATTACTACTACTATTATTATTATTATCACTATTATTATTATTATTATTATTATTAATATGGCGGGCAGGCAGAATCGCTAGAGCACCGGACAAAATACTAAGTGCATTTGCCCTTTATTTTCTGAATTCAAAATCCGCCTAATCAGCTTTGCTTTTCGTCATATTCAGGATCGATAAAATAAAATACGAGTCAAATGGTGGGATCGATATCATCTAACCCCCTCCCCCTAAAATGACTATCGCTGTGCTTATAGAAGAAACAATTATTATTATTATTATTATTTACTATACACTTGCATACACACACTAACACACGCAGAACGCCACCTTAGTATAAGGCCTCACTCCAGACAATAGATGTAGTAATAGAGAGGCCGTTTAGTTCATTCTATAAAAATGAAATCAAGCGTAAGATCATCATTGAAACCTACAACAAATGTATTTATATAACAATATTTCCAAGAAACTGGATTTTAACAAAAGTCACAGAAAGAAGAGCGCTGTGCAATTGTTGATGTATTTAATGAATTTCACCAAACCAGTTTTTATGTCCAAAATATATTCTATCAGTTATAATTGTTGCTGTTACCTTAAGATCAGATTCAGTCGAAAGGGTTCCACCTGTGACCAACTCGACTTTTGGAGCGGGGGTATAATTGTATGAAGGACTTATGCTCCCTTGTATACAGGGTGTCCATAAGGTCTGGGTACATAGAGTAAATAAAATCATCACATAAACAATTAAATGTAAGAAATAATAATTTCTTAAAGCATGTGTTAATCCCCATGTGGTTACATGGAGTAAATAAAATCATGACATAAACAATTAAATATAAGAAATAATAATTTAAAGTATGTGTTAATCCCCATGTACCCAGACTTTGTGGACACCCTGTAGAACGGTAGGGAGTATTTGAGGAAGGTTTAAAGCAACTCCGTTGTTTTTGTTGTTGATGTTGCTCTTGTTATTTAGCCCCGGGTCAGCCCCAATCGAACGAATCTACCATTCTAGCTGTGACCATCCAGTTTCACCTCTTCCACACAACTCGCCAATGTCCGATGCTTTTTAAGACAATGACGTGTGATTGGAGGTAGATTTCACTCTTACTTCTAGACGGTCGAGTGGCAATATAGAAGTTCCTCGATGGCTCCAGTACCAAACACACGCGTACACGCACACACACACACACGCAAGTGTGTGTAAAATATATATCTCATGTCAAAGGTCACGACATACCCCGTCCCGTTCCTCAAATGTGTCCAGTATCTGAGGAGAAAAATAACAGTACAAGAACATGCGGCGCCTCTGTATTGTGTGGCTATATTCACCAGCTGGATGGTGACGAGTTGGCAGAAACGTTAAAACGCCGGGCGAAATGCTTAGCGGTTCTGAGTTCAAATTCCGCCAAGGTCTATTTTGCCTTTCATCCTTTCGGGAGTCGAGGAATTAAGTACCAGTTACTCACTGGGGTCGATGTAATCGACTTAACCCTTTTGTCTGTCCTTGTTTGTCCCCTCTATGTTTAGCCCCTTGTGGGCAATAAAGAAATAAGAAAAGTTAGAACGCCAGGCGAAGTGCTTAGCGGTATTTCGTCTGTCTTTACGTTCTGAGTTCAAATTTCGCCGAGGCCGACATTACCTTTCATCCTTTCGGGGTCAATTAAATAAGTACCAGCCACGTACTAGGGTCGATCTAATCGACTGGGCTACTCCCCCAAAATTTAGGGCCTTGTACCTAGAGTAGGAAAGAATATTCTACTCTTTCATACGCTTTTATTCTTCCACTCTTATGCCTTCGGCCATGCTGGGGCACTGCCTTGAAGGGCTTTTATCTAACAAATCGAGGTAGTTGTTTCTTCAGTCTCCCCAGTGTGCCGAACCGCAAAGTTACAGTGACATAAACAAACCAACAAAACATGGGCACTCACTCTCTTTTTCTTTTTTACTTGTTTCAGTCATTTGACTGTGGCCATGCTGGAGCACCGCCTTTAGTCGAGCAAATCGACCCCAGGACTTATTCTTTGTAAGCTTAGTACTTATTCTATCGGTCCCTTTTGCCGAACCGCTAAGTTACGGGGACGTAAACACACCACCATCGGTTGTCAAGCGATATTTGGGGGACAAACACAGACACACAAGCATATACACACACACACATACATATATACGGCGGGCTTCTTTCAGTTTCCGTCTACCAAATCAACTTACAAGCTTTGGTCGGCCCGAGGCTACAGTAGAAGACGCTTGCACAAGGTGCCACGCAGTGGGACTGAACCCGGGACCATGTGGTTCGTAAGCAAGCTACTTACCACACAGCCGCTCCTACGCCTCTTATAGAAAAGCATACATATGTGAATGTGTATGTATTTATACGCACACACACACACACACACACACACACACACACACACACACACACACATATATATATATATATATACACACACACAAATTTAATGCTTAATCTACGGATTTATCTAATCCGATAGCACTCTCAAAGAAAGCTCCTTTAGTGGAACCAAGCTACAAACAACATTGTGAACCAAATCCCAGGAGTGTAATGTATAATCCGATGCAGTTGGAATCTAGTAGATCCAATTAATAATGATTATTTCATTAGGATTAAATAGAATATAAAAGGAAGTCATGAGGCATGAAATAAATATATTTATTTCACCAGTTGATAAATCATTTTACACGCTTGCTCTAGTGGAGATGAAGAATGTATGTAACCATAACATTCTATGGATCTGAAGAGGTAGCCTTATATATCTGTATTAACTTGCAAAATGTAGAAATAGTACTATGTAATTAATAACATGCTATTTTTCCACGATGTTGGCTGCAAAACGATCGTAATAGATCGTTATAGATATCAACAAGTGAAATAAATCATCTCATGCCTCTTAATTTTCCTATAATTCTAGTATATATATATATATATATATATATATATATA
>NC_068986.1:108561312-108562554 GCF_001194135.2 Octopus bimaculoides
CTGGTTATTATTATTTCTTGTCTACGTTTTGTTTGCAATGTCCTGTACCCAGATATGCACCTATATATACAGGTAGACGTAGGTATGCACACACCTGTACGTATATATGCATATACTCATTTATTATTTGTTTTTACATGACCGAACGCCAGCGTCACCACTGTTGTAAGTATATATATATATATATATATATATATATATACACACACATATGTATATGACATACACACACACATATGTATATGACATACACACACACATCACACACGCGCGCATTAAGTTTAGAGAGAGTAGTGGGTCGTTTGTGCTGGTGTATATTTACATATATATACACAAGATAAGGACCTCTACAGTTTAGAGGCCTGTGAATGTAACCTAGACGAGACAGCACAATGTCATTAAGTCCTTAAGTTTCCCTTAGAAACCCCACCATTAATACACACATACATGCATAAATACACACATACATTACTTACACATACACGCACGCACATACATAAAATACAGGCATACGTGTACATACACATACAGACACACATACATCGGCGTATGCGTGTGTGCGTGTGTTTGTGTATAAAACCGGTTTGGACTAAGTAACTCTGCCCTGAGAGAAGGAGCTGTGGCGGCCATGGCTTAGCTGGCGTCAAAGCTTGTTATTCACTCATCAAAATTGTCATGTAAATCACTCTTTGCTCCACTGGTGGACAACACTGGCATATATTATTCTCGTTGTTTCTGCGGGCTGAGTTTGCAAGACAAGACACGAGAGTTTGTGGCTATCAGCATTCAAGCCTGGAGCGTGCGGGTTACCACGTGAGACACGTGCCGCTAACCGACCAACAGCTGTTGTCGCATGTAACACGGATCTGGCTGTCAGCCTAGTCTTGTCGTCAAGATCGCCCAACTGGCCTGTTTTCGTAGGGAACGACAAGTTGTTCTTCTATATCCGGTGTGGCTCTGGTGAAATAGGTCGAGTCGTGAATTGAGAATGATGGCAGCGGGGGACGGGGCCTTCACCTCGTGGACAGAACAACAGTGGAAGCGAAATTAACGGTTTACTTTCTTGTCAGAATGACTGTCGCCGTCAGAGAGATTCCAAGTTATTAAACCATTGGAAGTCTGTAAGAATGAAGCTATTGTTCGCCAATTCCGATACAAAATCAATAAATAAGCGCTGCTCCCTAAAAATTGTATCTGTCGACTGTAGTAGTAGTAGTAGTAGTAGTAGTAGTGGTGGTGGTG
>NC_068986.1:108563646-108569271 GCF_001194135.2 Octopus bimaculoides
TGGTGGTGGTGGTGGTGGTGGTGGTGGTAGTAGTAGTGGTGGCAGCAGTGGCGGCGTTACCATATATTTTGACGAATATGAAGCAGGTGTTATTCTCGATTGCAAAAAAAAAAAAATAATAATTAACCAAGGGAAATAATTCAAGTGGGCCAGTGCCATGGCTTTGAAACCCCCCCCAAAAAAAAAAATTGGGATTTTCTTTCTGAACACAAAAATTCTCTAAACTTAATTCTCTTCTTTACGAAATTATCGCCCATCTTTCAATCAATTAAAACTTTTTCACATGATCCATTCATTTCATCACTGAATTATTTTTCCAGGTGATAGCTTACACCTGTCCCGGGCCTTTGTCCTCATCTTGTTTCCTCCTCTCTTTCATTTCACATTCAGCCGCACAAAACCAGGACGAATGATGGTTTCTATTTTCTCCCAGCGACTTCCAATGTTTCTCGCCTGCCAATTTCCTTCCCTGACATACCCCTTATCCTACGTGACAAACCCCTTATACCCGAATTGAGAAAATAGATACCCCAGATACAATCTTGTAGCACTCTTTACCCTATTGGACGCCTCGTGGTAGACCGAGCTTTGCAAACTTTTCACATTAGCCATACAAGTTTTAAAAGTGAAATTTTGCGTGACTTTAGCTTTTATTATCATTTAAATACGTTATCACGTGTCTAATTGTAGATAAAATGGTCAAACCTTTAGATATATTTCGCTGCCCAAATATTCCATTAAAATGAAATTTGAGTGAATTTTGCGACGCACCATGAGATTATCAGCGGCACACTAATGTGGCCCAACACAGCGTTTGGAAAACATTAGTCACCGGTATCATGACACCTTGACTAGAAACCAGCGCATTACATGATCGTTGGGTCTGCTAAAAATAGTAGCCACACTTCCCTCAAATTATACACTTTGCTGTCTTTCTAATTTTAAAACAACATTCGATATATTATAAAAACCATTATCTTCTTCATCTCTGACGAGCGGAAGTATTGTCTATCAATGTGTATCAACAATGGATTCCATTATAATGCCAATAGTTTCATGAAACGATCGTAAGATGCATTAATTAACAAATTTTTAAACGGTGATGTCTCATATATTTATATAGAAGTGATTTTTAAATTCTCAAACGCAGGATAATGCTAATAATATAGCCTGAACAGGATAAGATACCCCTATTTTGCAGAAAAAAGTGTTGGCGGCCTATTTTAGACATATATATCTTCGTGGGGAATTTTTTTGATATTGAATTTCATGCTATCATTTCAAAATACAAAATATATAATCGCTTGTATTAATGTCTAAATACTTTATAATATTAATATTTTTTATATTTTATACAAAGAACACTCATTATAAATTCAGTGTATAATATTCTAACAGAATATATTTAATTAATATTTAATTAGGCGTAGGTGTGGCTGTGTGGTAAGTAGCTTGCTAACGAACCACATAGTTCCGGGTTCAGTTCCACTGCGTGGCACCTCGGGCAAGTGTCTTCTACTATAGCCTCGGGCCGACCGAAGCCTTGTGAGTGGATTTGGTAGACGGAAACTGAAAGAAGCCCGTCGTATATATGTATGTGTATATGTTTGTTTGTGTGTGTTTGTCCCCCCAACATCGCTTGACAACCGATAGCGGTTCGGCAAAAGAGAGTGATAGAATAAGTACTAGGCTTACAAAGAATAAATTCTGGGCTCGATTTGCTCGACTAAAGGCAGTGCTCCAGCATGGCCACAGTCAAATGACTGAAACAGGTAAAAAAGTAAAAGGAAGGAACCATTAGATACGCAACCTTTGAAGAAAAACGCGATGGTCGGGGCTAAAAGTGTCTTTGAGCATAGGTTGACAACAACAACAGTTATCCAGAATTGTCAACCCTAATTTTCTCCACTGAAGTCCCTTGAAATTCCCTTATCATTTAACCTTTAAATCGTCTCAGCCAAAGAGGGAGTCACTACGTGGTCATTTGTACTGCTAGAAATAGCAACCAAAACTCTTACCAGTCAAATTTTTGGGTAGACATATTACATAGTTCAGCCTAGTACAAGATGGTCATAGTTGGAATGCCTTTGCACATAAGCCTGCTCGTTGAAAACCAAAGTACGTTAAAGCAACAACAATAACCCCTGATTCCGATAAAGTTAATGTGTCAAGCACCGAAATCGATTTATTGATATATAAATATATCAATATATCGACTCTCCTCTTCCCCCACATTTGAAGTTAATTATCAATATTGACCTGAGCCAATGAGGATGACTCGAAGTGGTCGAGTGACCTGCTAAAAGTAGCAACCCAGTAACCTTTAAAATAATAATAAAGAAAAAAGTGGCAATCGATACCACTATCGATCCTGGAACTTTCACTGGAATGCCATGGTACGTGAGCCGGCGCGACCCAGGGTGGTAGAGCCGAGTTATTAGTAACCAGTGGATTACTTTGGAGACCACAACGACAGGTATTTCTTGGCTGATTATGTGCAGTTTCTCACTGTGACAAAGTTGGCGACTACAAGTTCCAGGTTAGTAAGGGAAAGGGGGTTGTCAGAGATACTACGTGATGTTGTGGAAGTCATTCCGAGGTTTCAGATGCCTTCTAGATAAAGTGCAAGCGAAAGGAAGAGAGAATGAGAGACAACGCGTTGAGTGAGTAAAAGTTCGATCTGCTGTATAAAGCAGGCCCGAGTAGAGTCGAGCAGACCCGAATAAAATCGAGCAGACCCGAGTAGAGTCGAGCAGAACCGAGAAAACCCGATCAGACTCGCTATATCTAGCAACATGCTATACATATATATTCTTTTCTACTGAAAGGATGAAAGGCAAAGTCGACTTCGGCGGAATTTGAACTCAGAACGTAAAGACAGGTGAAATACCGCTTAGCATTTCGCCCGGCGTGCTAACGTTTCTTTTCTACTCTTGGCACAAGGCCCGAAATTAGAGGGGAGGGGGCCCGTCGATTAGTTCGACCCCAGTACGCGGCTGGTACTTAATTTATCGACCCCGAAAGGATGAAAGGAAAAGTCGACCTCGGCGGAATTTGAACTCAGAAAGTAAAGACAGACGAAATACCGCTAAGCATTTCGTCCGGCGTGCTAACGTTTCTTATTTCCTTACTGCCCACAAGGGTCTAAACATAGAGGGGACAAACCAAGGACAGACAAAGGGATTAAGTCGACTACATCGACCCCAGTGCGTAACTGGTACTTATTTAATCGACCCCCAAAGGATGAAAGGCAAAGTCGACCTTGGCGGAATTTGAACTTAGAACGTAAATAGAGACGAAATACTGCTAAGCATTTCACCCGGCATGCTAACGTTTCTGCCAAGTGAAATTACAGTGTCGGTCGGTGGGATTTGAACTCAGAACGTCAAGAGCGTAATTGATTACACTAAAGCAGTTTTGTTCGTTGCTCTACCAATCCTCCGACATTAAAACAATATTGGGATTTGGTAAAAACATGGAAAAAAGCTTGATTCTTTCTAATGTACGCCTACGCTGGTTACTGCGAAGTGGAAAACAAAAAAGCAATTAATAAAAAGAAGGAAGAAAAGTGATTAAATATAGGAATCGAATGAAGGAGTCTGTAACGATATCGATCTGTGGAGAGTTTGTTATTGGTTAATCAAAGAACTGGTGAAGTTGTTAATTGGAAATCATTGAAGCGAATAGTTGACAGTTTAGCAGTTTTGAATGCACGCGTGAGTAATTACATATAGCTACATATAACACACACACACACACGCACACACACACACACACACACACACACACACACATCCGCCCACATTCACCCACACATATGGTGCATAATTTGTCGATTATGAACTAAAATTGTGTGTGTTTGTTTGTGTTTATGTATTTGTGTATATATATATATGTGTGTGTGTGTGTGTGTATATATATATATATATATATATATATATATATAGCAATGTTAATTCTCTAAATGTGAGAGGGATAACTTCCCTTGGCAAACAGGACACAGTCGTGTGTCGATAAGCCAGCTGGAGGAGATGTCCTCCTGGGGCTAAAAGCAACAGTAACATCCACCCCTAGGGGTCAGCCACACTTAAGTGGCAATATACTACACTTTATATATATATATATATATATATACGTATGTACATACATATAGATAGATGCATATGTGTTTGTATGTATACACACATCTATTTGTAGCTATGCATAAATAAACGATATATATATATTTATGTAACGCTTGTATATACACGTTCTCTATCCATAAATTGTATATTTATGTAGACATACTTCCAATCAATACAAATTATCATCGAAGCATAAAATATCAAGACGTTTTTGTAATGTTTTCATTTGTTCGATCTGAAGGAAGGAACAGTGCTTCTCGCCTTCCAGGGCCCATTCCGCTCCACTCCGCTCCATTCCGCTCCACTCCGCTCCATTCCGCTCCACTCCGCTCCACTCCGCTCCACTCCGCTCCACTCCGCTCCATTCCGCTCCACTTCGCTTCCGATACTGGTGACGTTATCGACCGATATCAGGGACAAAAATGGGAGATTCAAGGGGACAAATTTTGTGGTGAGAAAGGTGTTAGATGAAAAAGTTAATGCATGCCCTGGGGGGGGGGAGGTTACGGTGAGGGACAAGATGTAGAGGAGGGGGGTGGTGGTGAAAAAGAGGCAAGTAGTGAGAGGGAGTCGGGGATAAAAGAGACACGAGATCGCCCTCTTCTGAGAAAGAGATACCAGTATGGTAACGATAGAAAAGCAGATAGCAAAAGAGAAAAGCGGGGGGTGTCAATGTTTGTCATTCTTCAGATTAATTAAACCCGTGTCTGTATCTGTGTAACAATATTCTTTTCTACTCTAGGCACAAGGCCCGAAATTTTGAGGGAGCGGGGGCCAGTCGATTAGATCAACCCCAGGACACAACTGGTACTTAATTTATCGATCCCGAAAGGATGAAAAGCAAAGTCGACCTCGGTGGAATTTGAACTCAGAACGTAAAGACTGTCCCTTTTAATGTCCCCCTCATCTGATATCCCAGTTACAAATAAAAATAAATTATTATTATTATTATTGAGTGAGAGAGCAGTGCATGCCATCAAAGTGACACTGGGGTAAAATATACGAAGCCCAGTATACCCATCATGACTACCCGTCTGATAGGGTACACCGGGCACATGCATCACAAACATATGTGCACGACATGGTGATCCCATATCAAGATAAAAAGCGCATGACCTCGCAGGTGGGGACCAGTTACAATTTTCTTCAGGTTGAGTAGCCCATCCCGCTCAAAAGGTCTCCGAATAAGGTTTGTTTAAGGATGTTGAGCAAAACACCCATGTTTCCAAAGGTGAATTATTCAAACCCCAAAGAATTCCTCTCAACACATGGCTATGATGCTCCCCCACTACTTCTGCTCATGATCAGAGATGCACATATCACCAGCCACCAAGAGACATGCTCAACTGGTTAAGATCAAACAACTGACAAGTAAATCTGTGGTATTAAGCAGAATATTTGCTGTAGCCCATCTTTTTATACCAAGACAAAACAATGTACATGATAACACTTCCAATCAAGATCAGAAGCCATGAGAGCCACTGCCTGGTACTGCATCCGG
>NC_068986.1:108570521-108575743 GCF_001194135.2 Octopus bimaculoides
CTGTATGTACACACACACGCATACGATATATATATATATATATATATATATAGATAGATAGATAGATAGATAGATAGATAGATAGATAGATAGATAGATAGATAGATAGATATGTGTGTGTGTGTGTGTGTATGTATATATACATATACATATATATACATATGTACATGTATGAATGCATATATATATATACACACGCACACACACACACACACACACACACACACACACACACACACACATATATATATATATATACATTTACATATCTACATGTGTGTGTGAGTGTGTGTATGTGCATGTGTATGCATGCAAGGTACTGTGCGTGTGTTTGTGTGTGTGTGCGTGTATGTGTACGTGAGTGTGTGTGCATGCGTGTGTGGATTCTGAATTAGTTTTGAGAGAGAAAATAACGGAGAGAATCATATGAAAAAAATTTTTTGGAAAAAAAAAAAGAAAAACAGAAAAGAAACCAAAAAGTCAGAAAGGTGAGATACAAAAGTAATTGTTGAATTGCATGGTTGAGAATGAGGAACGAACCTGTATAGAAGAGACATGAATCATTGATGTGGAACGAGTTGAAAGCAACTTAACATCCACCATATGTCCAACATGCGCTGTTCAGCCAGCGGAACCGACATTTCATTGAAGATATGTGAACTAAACATTTCCAGTGAAGCATTAAAGGGTTGTGATGGTTGTACAGCTCTTAGGGCTTGTTGTTGTTGTTGTTGTTGTTGTTGTGGTGGTGGTGGTGGTGGTGATGCTGGTTGTAATTATTTGTTGTGGTGATGGTGGCAGTAGTGTTGATAATGGTGGGGTTGGCGCTGGTGGCAATGATGGTGGAGGTAATAGTTGTAGTAATGGTCGAATAGAGGGTGGTTGTTGTGTAGGTGATAATTGTGGAAGTTGTAGTGGTGGTGGTGGTGGTTGCGGCTGTGGTGGTAATAGTAGTTCAGTAATACTGATAAATCCTATATTCTTTCGACTCACTGACTACAGAACCGCGGTAACCCGCTCAAGGTGCACATCGATGTCACTCTTCTCCAGTTTGTCTTGAAACTGCTCTGGTCTTCTCGTAGGAATATTCCTTCATTTAATGGTGAGTAAAGCAATCATTCAAATAACCGATGGCCCAATTCGCACACAATGACCAGCCTACCGAAGCTAATTTCGTGGAATCATAGCACCAATGCCAGAGCTGTTGGCTTGCCCCTAGCACGCTAACTCTAATCACTCTTTTCCCGTCCCTTATCTGCAGCATAGGGTTCCTTAGACTTATCCGATGGTGTCCTCAGATTATCGAGATGTCACTAATAACTTGGTTTGGTCTTAGAGATGTGCAGGAAACTAAATATAACAACTTCATACATTCTAAGCTGAGCTGTTTGTCACAGACCATCTTCTTCCTGTACCTGTCTTCTCAGCCGACCAAGGGTTACCATGGTATATTTTATCCAGGGTTCGATCCCCCCACCCCACTGCTTGGTGATGGCCCAAACATTGAAAGGACGTGATGTTTTCCACCAACTGCTTGCGTGTGTGTGTGTGTGTGGTAGCGATAGGCACGTGGATTCTTCAGATTTGCTTAGTCATGTCTGTGTGAAAGCATTTGGTAATTGTCTATAGTCACAGAAACTATGGCGCCACCTATGAAATGACGTTATCGATGATGGAGTTTTGTTATTTGTTCCGACACGGAATCTTCCAGGCTGGAACCGGCGTTTTATTTGTATGGTATGAAACTTGAACGCTAGAGGAATGTTTCCCCATGGAGAGCTCGAGTCTAACTGAGAAGACACAAAAGAAGATGAGAGACAATTACGTAGCCTTGTCGTATTTTCAATATGTCTTCATTTCAAATTGATCTCTTATTGAAGATTGGGCGTGGTGGGAGGGGGGAACCGTTTTCGCTCTCCTGTGTAGATTGGTTGGAAAGAATTGACTGAGGCATTGACAGAAAGTGATAGATTTGATTGAAAGATATTGGCTGAATGATTGGCAGATACGGGTGGAGTATTTGGCCGAAATTGGTAGACTGATCGACAGATATTACGAGGTGGTTGGCAGATACTGATAAAATGATTGGTAGATATTGGAAGAGTAATTGGCATAAATTAGTTGAGTGATTTGGCAGATATTGGTAGGGATTGGTAGAAACTGGTAGAATGATTGGTAGAGATCGATTGAGTGACTAGTAGAAACTGGTAGAATGATTGGTAGAGATCGATAGAGTGACTAATAGAAACTGGTAGAATGATTGGTAGAGATTGATAGAGTGACTGGTAGAAACTGGTAGAATGATTGGTAGAGATCAATTGAGTGATTCGTAGAAATTAGTAGAATGATTGGTAGAGATCGATTGAGTAACTGGTAGAAACTGGTAGAATGATTGGTAGAGATCGATAGAGTGACTAATAGAAACTGTTAGAATGATTGGTAGAGATCGATTGAGTGACTGGTAGAAACTGGTTAAATGATTGGCAGAGATCAACAGGGCGATTGGTAGAAACTGGTAGAATGATTGGTAGAGATTAATAGGTTAGAGATTGATAGAATGATGTAAACTACGCGATGCAACATTTAGTGATACAATATTTTACAATCCTTGCGTTTAAAATGTGTAATACCACTCTAAGTTAAACATTGATCTCAGGACAAACAATAGCCTGAAAGGCTTAAATTTCATGTCTTATACATGATGAGTTCAATTCCCATCGAGGTTAATTTCGTTTTTGTACGCTTTGAGATCAACAAAATTCATAATAATATATGCGTAGGTGTGTGAGTATGTGTGTATACACAAACATATATATGCACACACATATATGATATACATACATATGTGTATGTGTGTGTGTGTGCGCGCGCGTGTAACCAAACAATCATATACATTAATGTGTACGAGAGTGTTAATATATATCTTGTTGTCGATGTAATAAAAAACGCCCACTTTACTTTTCAACAATTGATCTTTTATTTGTATATTGGTCTCCATTTTACACACACACACACACACACACACACACACACACACACAAACACACACACACACACACATTCATTCATTCGCATTTGTGGATATTTGTATTTCCGTTCAGAATTCATACATTTGTATTATATCGATTTTCTTGGACTGACACAAAGCGATCAACTTGTGCCAAAAAGAATGTAAATCGATTGCATATCAATTTCCGGTTTCGCAACATTTTTCTTTTATCAACGTCCCAAAGATGAAAAGGGAAAATCGACTCAGGTTGAGTTTGAACTCAGATTGCCGAGTAAAGAAAGTTGATTTAATCTTCTCGTTTTTGTCCCCACCCCCTAACGCCCTGATATAAGTCTCTCAATACCTGATATGAACGTATGTTGACACAGAATGACTAAATGTTTAAGAAGTTCATTTTGCGATCACAGCGTCACAGGTTCGATCCTAGTCTGTGTTATCTTAAGTGTCTCTTGCTATCGCTTCGGCTGAACGATTGTCCGATAAGTGAAACTGGGTTGAGGAAAACTGTGCTGAATCGCGTCGATAGAGCTATCCTTGTCCCACATTGTGTTATTCCGATTCTGCATGAGGATTGCGTTTACAGTATACACATGTCTCAGGAATACTCAACCACTTATTTTGATAATGAATTCTGTTGATCAAACAACTAAATACTTATTGCCGAAATCGACGGAGGTCCAGTTATTTATGTTCATGTATATGTGCTTTTTTTTGTTTGTTTTATGGATCTGGAGCCCCTCCAAATCAACGACTTTGATGTCAGCTTAAACAGGGGGGCCGACATTTTGGAGAGGCACGACTGGGAGTAGGGGTTTAGTGTGGTCCGGGAGTGGGGCTAACAACAACATGAATGATGAATGGAGGAGGAGAGAGAAGTGAGTTGAGAGTGTCTGAGTGGATGCGGGACCAGATTCTCTAGCGGTGAAGAGCAGAAACCAATGATCGAAGAACAGAGACCAATAAATGGACGGCTGCCTGTCTGGGGAGAACATTAATCTCCAGTTGCATAATAACGGCACCTCTGTTGATTATTACTTCCACCTTAGCGAAGGCAGAGGTATTGTTCTCAGTGGTGTTTGTTTGTTTGTCAGTGGACAAGATATCTCAAGAACCACTGGATGGATTCGGATGAAACTCTCACGGATGTTTGGTCTCGTAACTGGCACGAGCTGGTTAGATTTTGGGATCGATCCGGTACCGGACAAGGAGTCTGGATTATTTTTCCTGATTTTTATTTTATTTAATTTTTAAAAGCGGTCGGGTTCATTTTTAGTCTTCTCGTTAGTGAGAGAACAGTCGAGTTTATTTCAGATATTCTCATTTTAAAAATCATCTCCGGCTAATCGTTGAGAGGAGGACATTGGTGTTGCCTTGGCGGAGGTTTGCGAACTCTGGATACTCTGGTTGTTCTTCAATCTGTTCTGTCCTTAGCAATACGGTATTTGACACCATTTCCTGTAAACAATATGGAGGATCTTTCAAACGCAACTTAGGTCTTCTTCTTATTAGCGCACTTTGGGAAAGCTCACTGAATTCAGCATTTTCAAGGGCCTTGGGTAGGGAACCAATGACTTGAAACCATTCAGTAATAACCTCAGGACGCATGCGTCATATAGTCTGCCTTTCGTGATTGTATTTAGCGTTTATTCTTCCATGCTTTCTTTTATTTTTGTTCTTTGGTAACAGAGCGGATCTGGAACTAAACACCACCACCAACAACAACAAGCACAACAGAAGGAGCTTCTAGATAGTCACTGGACCTGCTAGAAACAGCAGCAAAATCTTCTCAAATTACACTCGACTGTCTTGAAATAAAGATGGGCATGTTGTATTATGCAATTATTTCTAGATAATACAGTTCTATATTTAAGAGATGAGGAATTATGTACATTATTTACATTATTTACATTTGACGTATATTAGTCCTCATCTTGTTTGTTGTTAACACAACGTTTCGGCTGATATACCCTCCAGCCTTCATCAGGTGTCTTGGGGAAATCTCGAACCTGGGTTCTCATTCCTAAGGTATTTTTCGATGGATACTACTACTACTGCTACTACTACTACTACTGCTACTACTACTACTGCTGCTACTACTACTACTACTACTACTACTACTACTACTACTACTACTACTACTACTATTACTACTACTACTACTACTACTACTACTACTACTACTACTAATAATAATAATAATAATAATAATAAT
>NC_068986.1:108575843-108576470 GCF_001194135.2 Octopus bimaculoides
ACTACTACTACTACTACTACTACTACTACTACTACTACTACTACTACTACTACTACTAATAATAATAATAATAATAATAATAATAATGATAATAACAACATCGAAAAATAGCTTAGGAATGAGAACCCAGGTTCGAAATTTCGCGAAGACACCTGATGAATCCGAAACGTTGTGTTCATAACAAACAAGATGAGGACAAATATCCGTCAAATGTAAATAATTATTTCTAGATGAAGGAAAAATTTACAGGATGGGCATGGTTAGAACGCCTTTGATTATAAATCTGCTCAATCATTATCGTCCCGGGATGAAACGACAATGACAACAATATTCATCAACCAACAAGAAAACTTTTATTCGATTCGTCGACCTGCCAGAAATAACAGCCAACATTCCTTTAATTCACAGACTACCGTACAAAATACAGGATATATTCCACAATGTAGTCCACGACAGACAAAATAGACGTGATGGTCATTACTGGAATACCTTTGACCAGAATTTTGCCTGTTAGATATCGCTTAACTTTCTGATGATACAGCGGTGGCGGTAGCAGTAGTAGTAGTAGTAGTAGTAGTAGTAGTAGTAGTAGTAGTAGTAGTGGTGGTGGTGGTGGTGGTGGTGGTG
>NC_068986.1:108577577-108578504 GCF_001194135.2 Octopus bimaculoides
CACCACCACCACCACCACCACCACCACACCACCACCACCACCACCACTCATTACACCCTAACACCACTACTCGCAGTTTGGCTGTATAGCTTGCTTTTCTTATTATTGTCAAAGCCCAGGTGAGTCTTGATCAAGTAGGACTATCATCAAAGACGGTCTCACCATGACCATTCCACAGAGTATCAACAACTACGTTACCTAATGTATTCTTAGTTTTTCTTTTTTATAAGTAAATAGATAGAAATTCGAGGGAAACTTGACTGCTATTTCTAGCAGCATATAGAGTACCTGCGTAGAGTTCCATCCTTAGATCGTCTAAGACTCACTTTTGCTGTTTAACCCCAGGTGGTTCCTGATTAGGCAGAGATATGAAACCCATCCAAATCATCTCAATTTCATCTTTCATCTAGTGTGATTTGAGGGAGATTTGGTTGCTATTTCCTACATGAAGAGTGGCCTTGTTGAGGCCTCCATCATGGTCAAATGCAATCTCGGTAACTTTGTTATTTGGCATTTAATTATTATTCGCATGGAATTGTAGTTACAGTTTTGCCCCCAGGTTGGCTCGATTCCAACGGATCATCATACAAAGCCGTTACGACCATGCCCATCAAGTCTTTTTTTTTTTGTCAGACATGTATCTGAGTCTACAATATTAAATATGCCTACTATTTCTAGCAAATCCTGCGACCACCTTGCGTCATGTTGTTGATGAGGAACACGACGACGACGACGACGACGACGATGACGACGATGACGACAATGATGATGACGATGATGATGATGATGACGATGTTGATGATGATGATGATGATGATGATGACGATGACGATGTTGATGATGATGATGATGATGATGATGACGATGACGATGTTGATGATGATGATGATGATGATGACGATGACGACGTTGATGATGATGATGATG
>NC_068986.1:108579705-108580764 GCF_001194135.2 Octopus bimaculoides
AATGATGATGACGATGATGATGATGATGACGATGTTGATGATGATGATGATGATGATGATGATGATGTTATTGAGCCTCAGGTTCGTCTTGACTTGGCAGTCCTCTGTGATCCAAGACGATTCCTCTATGATCCGCCGCCATTTTGTTCTGATACAACACGTCAACAAAATTACTCTCCGATACATTTATCCACCTCCTTGCTTTTTGAAAACAACTAAATTTTGAAAACAACTAAATTTTGAGGCATATATATACACACATATATATGCATGTGTGTGTATATATGCCTGCATGTACGTAGATATGTATTTATGCATATATTTATGAATGTATGTATGTATATACGTCTGTGTCAATATATATCGCATTCTTTAAAATGTGTTTTAAAGTGATTTGTGTAATCGAGGTTGGCGTAACATGTGAAGTAGGTGAGAGGGAGAGAGATAGAGAGGGGGAGGAATAGAGGGAGAGCGAGTGATAGACAAAGAGATAGAGAGAGGGAGTGTGTATTTGTGTGTTTCATGGGTGATACATTTGATGACAATGAGTCTTGTATAGTTGTCTTTTGCTAGAAAACCACAAGCTATTTGTGTTTGATACACACAAATACAATAGCCCACACTCGCTCACACACACACACACACACACACACACACACACACACACACACTCGCTCACACACACACACGCACGCACACTAATACATGCATTCTCACAGAGAGTAACTCATATACTTGCTTGCACACACACATCACATCAAAGATAGTTGTAGATTAATTCATAATTCGTTAGTATTTTAAGTACGTTTGGAGAACTTGGCAAATACATACACACATACCTATACACATGCACACATACATACACACAGACACACACACACACTTCTTATACATACATACGGGGGTGAGTCAAAAAGTAATGCCATTTTGTTTACGACAGGTATAATTGCCAACACAGGAACATGTATCATACATCAAAATGAAGCTGGTCCTCTGTGGATCACATCCCTACTTCTCAACATAGTCACCGTTTCTCTCAATAGCAATGTTCCACCACCG
>NC_068986.1:108582168-108584931 GCF_001194135.2 Octopus bimaculoides
AGAGAGAGAGAGAGAGATTATTGACCGTAAGGGTTAATCAACCATTAAATCAGTGAGGCTTAACTTCAGATGTTATCAAAATCGCTATGTACGTGTAGACTCTACCCAACAAATTTTGTTATGGGTCACTTTCGCGCTCAAGACCTGTCTGTCCCCTTGCATAAAGACGGCCACAAGTCACTCTGTCTGTGACCTCTATGCTTCTACTCTTGTGCTGTCACAAGGTCCTCTGGCCTCGTCTTTTCATCTCGCTCCCATTCTTAAATAGTAAACACACACTTCCACATCCCTGTCTTTATCCAGGGAGCACGCATTTTCTTCCAGTGGCCAGTCACCAGACAGACGAGGACTGACTGGCTGCTCTTGCAGATTAAAATGAAACTGGTCGACGTTCAATAACAAGTCCATCGTATCCAAGACTAAATATCTGTGGGTAAATACCTTTTCTTTTAAAGAGAATCGCTGGAGTTGAAACACTGTAAACGATGTGGTTTCAAATTCCAAAAGATGGAATAAGAAGGTTTATGCTTAAATCGCGTGTAGAGGAACTATTTCTACGTTCTTTATTGTTTTCAAATAGCGTGAAACGTGCAGAGGACGATTCGAGTTGTGTAACAAACTCACCATTAAATATTAAACTGATCGAAACATGATTAATGATACATAGAGGGGTCGCATAACAGGCATTTCAATACTCAGTAACATAACATACATTTGCACACACACGCACGCACACACAAACACACACACACTCCTACACATATAAATACACACAGATAAACATGCATATCAGCATCCATCTCGTATGAATACGCAAATATATACATATTCTGTATGCACATATGTATGTATACACATGCAGACATATATGTGTGTGTGTTTGAGAGAGTGGGAGAGAGAGAGTGCGAGAGAGTGGGAGAGAGTGGGAGAGAGAGAGTGAGAGAGAGTGAGAGAGAGTGAGAGATAGATGATAGATGCATTAAAGATAAGGAAACATGTTTGGACGTGCCATGCTTTATTGAGTGAACGGTTTTCTTGTCAAGCATGCACACGCTGAGATCATTCAATGAAATGCGAAAAGACAAAAGAAAAAAATAAAACATAACCAGCAACCGCCACATTCTCCTCCCTCTGCCGGAGATCAATAAATACTGGAGGAGAATTCAGTTCATTCATGATTTAGTTCATTCATAATTAAGTACACAAGCCTTAATGATGTGTCGGATACGTTGATCCTACTGAGAGGCAAATATCTTCCACCATTGCTGCGGAGCGGCCCGGACATTGTGACTGATATTTGGCAGACAGAAGCTCATTGGATGTCTTGTATATGTTCTTAACTGGTAGGTTTAAGTTGTCGTCTGGTTTGACACCACTACCAAGTGGCGGCCCTTGAGTGCCTCCAGATGAGTGCCATCTGGTGTATGTGTTTAGATAAAAATCTCCATTCTGACGATGATAGCTTGATGCACAAAAACTGTAATTTTATCCCATTCTAACACAGAATAACCTTTGGTGTTTTAACCCTCGATACTATCTGTCCTTTATGGCAGAAATTTCGTTTGTTGAACCTCCTATAATAAGTTTCTGGCTGAACCTTTTATATAAAGCTTCGTTAATCTACTGAAACATTAAATGAAAGTCTAAAAGATTGGAACAAAATTTAGGTCAGCGTCTAATCCTAAAATTCTATGAACGTGGTTTTGTGGCGATGGAATTTCGTATTTGAAATCTTTTCGTTAACAACAATTGATTGCTTTCAGCTAGTTGTGGTATATACTTCAGATGTGTGTGAGTATTGAACAGAGCCAATTTGTCCTCCACCTGAATTAAAAAAAGGTTGAACGTTACTCAGAGATCAGCCACCAAACATACAAGGGAGTTGCCGTTGAGTAATTAGATTGGTTCAGTTATACTGACTTATTTCTCAATTTCAAAAAGAAAAAAGAGAACACGACTCAGATATTTGTTGGTACCTGGCCGTTGGCCATTCAACAAAATTCGTTGAATGTGAACTAAAAGTAGGAGCAATGTGTAAACACTTAAGGCTGAGTATATCTGATTGGTGTGGGTTGACTCGGTCAAGAGACAATGCCTAAGGTTCCGGGTTTCAATCTGTGTTTAAGAACGGAACTTGGCGATAACAAAACGACACACTTTCATGAAATTTCAAGCGAAAGACTGACACATGGATATGATGTACACTTAAGATATGTCATTTATGACAAATTAGTTATGATGCACAATTATGATGACATGGTGTATCAGTTATGATGCGTCACTTATGACGTATCAGCTATGTAGAGTTATGATGTTTCAGTTATGGAGATGCGATACTTCAGTTATTACAACTCATTCCGTTGTGATTCTGCTTCAGTCGGATTAGCCAGTGTTGTGGCGGTAATCGCGTTCTCGATAGTTTGATATTATGACTTCACTCTCTGACTGCTATTTATTTCTTTATTGCCCACAGGGGGCTAAACATAGAGGAGACAAACAAGGACAGACAAAGGGATTAAATCGATTACCAGTGAGAAACTGGTACTTATTTAATCGACCCCGAATGGATAAAAGGCAAAGTCGACCTCGGCGAAATTGGAACTCAGAACATAACGGCAGACGAAATACCTATTTCGTTATTGCCCACAAGGGGCTAAGCATATAGGGAACAAACAAGAACAGACGAACGGATTAAGTCGATAACATCGACCCCAGTGCGTAACTGGTACTTAATTTATCGACCCCGAAAGGATGAAAGGCAAA
>NC_068986.1:108586403-108590589 GCF_001194135.2 Octopus bimaculoides
GGTTAGGGCAGCGGACTCGCGGTCATAGGATCGCGGTTTCGATTCCCAGACCGGGCGTTGTGAGTGTTTATTGAGCGAAAACACCTAAAGCTCCACGAGGCTCAAGCAGAGGTTAGTGGCGAACCCTGCTGTACTCTTTCACCACAACTTTCTCTCACTCTTACTTCCTGTTTCTGTTGTGCCTGTAATTCAAAGGGTCAGCCTTGTCACACTGTGTCACGCTGAATATCCTAGAGAACTACGTTAAGAGTACACGTGTCTGTGGAGTGCTCAGCCACTTGCACGTTAATCTCACGAGCAGGTTGTTCCGTTGATCGGATCAACTGGAACCCTCGACGTCGTAAGCGACGGAGTGCCAACAACAACAATAATTTCCACTACATGAACACACTCACTAGCGAGGCTCATGATTTCGTAATTAATGTAATTTTCCTATGTCTTCTGATTAACTATTGTTCTATTTCCTTGATTAGGCTGTACTTTATGCGAAGAGATCTTCCTGCACTCAAACGTTCTTTTCTAAGGAGGGATTCTTCTGCTATCTAGAACAGTAAAAGAAAATAACATTCGGTAGCAAGCTGTTGTTGTTGTTTAACTCCAGGTCTTCCCTCATTGAGCAGAACTACAATGGGTGGTATTCTACCCATGACCATCCCGTTCCTTTCTTGCAGATATTGTGTATCTAATCTACATTATTCAATGCCTCTTTTCATGTTTAAAACGGTGCAGGTGTAAACGGGGGAATCTTAACTGCTATTTCTAGCAAGTCGAGCAAACTGCGCCAACTTCCCAAAGTAGTTCCACATTCGGTAGATCATCGATTGATGTCTCCCGCACAAAGAACAGTTTTTGTCGATCTTTGCGAATTTGGGACGGATTATTATATTAAAACTTTTGAGGTGGTATGATAACGAAACAGTTTATCAAATTCATGAAAACCTTAACTGTAAGAGATTACTAAAAAGATTTTCATCGCAGATTAGTCATTCTAAATAAAGGAAGTTTGGAGAAAAAGTTAGCAGTGATTGATGGGTCTTTTCACGGAATAGTGAAAGCCATTCCTCTGAAAGGCGGCTGGGTGCTTTAGGAAAAGATGACTGGAAGGTCTGTTTAATAGAATATTAGGAGAAAATTGTACGCATGTGTATGTCAGTGTTTATAAATTCAAGTATGTTTATTCTTGTGTATAAATGTATATATCATTCCTGTTCAGGCATGTTGTATGTGTTGTTCGCTTCAGTTTCTGTTCGCTTTCAGTCGTTAGACAACAGTCATTCAGAGCTTTAGTTAATCCTATCAATCCAAGAACTTCTTTTAAATGAGTTCTTTGTTTATTGATTTCTGTTCATCGATCATAACGACACAAAATAACCAACAGCAATTGTAGACATTGTATGCCTGCTCTGATCAATAAGTATCCGGACTGTTGTCATAGTAACGAAACTAAAGCACACAAAGTAAAGCAGCTCGGCACAGATTGACCTTAAACTTTGCTGAGCATGCATACTAAGTTTTAACGTTCTAGCTCACTTCAGCTGTTTACAGCAGTGCTTGGAAGGAAGGTGTGTAGTGTGTGATTGTCGCATTGCCCATGACAGAGAAAGTTGAGCAGAGAATCTGCATCAAATTTTGTCAAATTATGCGAAGGGAAGCCCACGCAAAGTTTCCAAAAAATTTTCATCGTTCTCGACACAATCAAGATTTTCTGCAACTGAAACCCTTTTTGGTCAGCTGAAAGCCGTTTTTGGCACAAACTTGGTAGACAATGGACTGAACTGAACCGTAACTAATCTGCGCATCCTCTGATAACTCATGGATGGTGATTCAACGATTTCCCCTCACACTGCAATGTTTTTCTCAGTTCTGCTGGTTGTGGGTCTCTCAGAACGTTCGTCAATATCGACATTTTTTTGGCCATCTTGGAAACGTCTGAACCCCTTGTACACTCGTGTGCGGCTCATATACTCCTCTCCTTTTACTGTCTCCAACTTTGCGTAGGCCCCTGGGCAGGTATCGCCATGACATCTTTCTCTGTCATGGTCAATGTGACGATCACACGCTACACACATTACTTCCAAACACTACTATAAACAGCGGAAGTAAGCTAGAGCGTTAAACCTTAGCGCGCATGCTCAGCAAAATTTAAGGTCAATTTGTGCCAAGCGGCTTCACTCTGCTTGCTTTAGCTTCGTTATTATAACAACAGTCCAGTAACTTATTGATCAGACCTCTTACACACACATACACACACATACACACACATACACACACACATACACACATAGAGAACTGCACGTGTGAACACATGATCGTCTCATTCAGGTGTGAAATGTAATTAAGCGAATCAAGGCACATTTTTACTTGCATTCACAGCTATTTTTGTTTACTCACCCGTGAAAAGGCTTTTGTTAGAAACTTTAGACTACGAAGGCAGCGAGCTGACAGAAACGTTAGCACACCGGGCGAAATGCTTAGCGGTATTTAGGTTCTGAGATCAAATTCCGCTGAGGTCGACTTTGTCTTTCATCCTTTCGGGGTCGATGAATTAAGTACCAGTTGCATACGGAGGTCGATCTAATCGACTGGCCCTCTCCCCAAATATTTCGGGCCTTGTACCTAGAGTAGAAAAGAATATATTGTGTCTTGTAAGGTGGCGAGCTGGCAGAAACGTTAGCACGCCGGGCAAAATGCTCAGCGGTATTTTGTCTGTCTTGACATTCTGAGTTCAAATTCCGCCGAGGTCGACTTTGTCTTTCATCCTTTCGGGGTCGATTAAATAAGTACCAGTTACGCACTGGGGTCGATCTAATCGACTTAATCCCTTTGTCTGTCCTTGTTTGTCCCCTCTATGTTTAGCCCCTTGTGGGCAATAAAGAAATAAGAAACGTTAGCACGCCGGGCGAAATACTTAGCGGTATTTCGTCTGCCGTTACGTTCTGAGTTCAAATTCCGGCGAGGTCGACTTTACTTTTCATCCTTTCGGGGTCGAAAAATGAAGTACCAGTTGCGTACTGGGGTCGGTCTAATCCCCCAAAATTTCTGGCCTTGTGCCTAGAGTAGATAAGAAACCTTAGACTACTGATTCTAAACCAGAGTCCATATGGCCATTAAGGGGTTCGTATAAGGTTTTGTTCTTAAAATTTATAGGCAATAAACTGGTTATAATTCTACGATGCACAAACTATTTTAACGATTTTTATACAATCCCTAATAATATTTTATTAGGGAAATATAAAAAAAATTTTCAGACATCAAATGGTTATGAGGGTCTAGTAGAGTAGAATAGGAATGAAAGGGGTCCAAAAATAAAAAAAATGGTTGAAGACCACTGGTTTAGACTCTTTCACTCACTACAACAACTAAACTTCCATGTCAACAGGATTTATTGAATATTTTAATTTTACCCATTTGTCCAAAATTTCTCATGAGACTAATGATTGATGATTAATGATTCATAACTCTAGGCTCAAATTGTTTCCTTCTTATCAAGAATGCATCGAAATTTGCGACAATGAGTTCCTAAACTAAAAAGGGCCACCGATTGTTATATCCCACCACCTGGGACTTATTGGAACCGAGTTTATAATTACATTCAATGTGATCTTTGGACAATCGAAATATGAAAACGAAATCAATCACACTATAGAAACAAAAAATATTAACCTGACCCGTAAAGATCAATAGCTTATTAACTGGTTCTACTTTTAAGGGTGATTCTGAGAGATTAAGATCTAACTAAGCTGGAGAAACACTGAATTAGTGATGGACAACGGAAGAAGACACACAAAGAGACAAAGAGAAGAAGTGGGGGATCATATGGAAAGGAAAGTGAAGTAGCTGAAAAGGGCGTGAATGATAATAAAAAGGGAGAAATAATAGCAGATGGGAAGGGGGGGAATGAAAGACGGGGGTGAGAAGAGGAATTGAGTAAAAGCATTGTAGGATCTTCGTTGTTTTGGAAACGGTTTTATCTCCCACTCAACATTCTTCCTGGCTCTCTGGTTTTCAAGAGCAAACAGCCCCCCCCCCTACACACACACACACACATGCGCGCTGAGGCAAGTACGCACCCATTCTTTATTGTATTGTTCGCTGGTTTCATTCATGAATCGTATGGTCAAACAGAAGAACCACTTTGAAGGGGTTTCACGTTTCTATCGACCACCGTCCTTCGTCTGGCGTTTAT
>NC_068986.1:108591252-108594827 GCF_001194135.2 Octopus bimaculoides
CATCTCTTAAATATAGAAATATATATATATATATATATATAAAAATATAAAAATATAAAAGGATAAAAAATACTGGAGATTCAGTATACACCGTGTGGCAAAATTATGAGCTGAGAATATGTGGAAAAACATATATAAAAAGTGGAAGAGAAATGCCTTCGTTTCACATAGTTTAATATCTTTTTATAAAGAATTTTTTTAAATATATCTATATTTTATGGATGTCAGGATATCCAACCGGCTTTCGCTATTTAAATTAGCTTTTCAAGGGACATCGTGAAGTAATCACTTCTTGTGACAAAGGGGTCTCGCCATTTTGGATGCTTGAAAGATATAACAAGCAAAAATGCTAGTTCTAAAATCTCTCTAAGGGATCAACGCAGTAGTTTTACTGATAAATAATATTCGTAGCCACTTCAACATGGCTGTCCGTTCGAACGGACTCTACTGCAATTTTTTAATCCCAAGAGGACATCTCCAGCTGGATAACGATGCACAGCTGGATAACGATGCACAGCTGGATAACGATGCACAGCTGGATAACGATGCACAGCTGCATCCGATAAGTTGCGCTCACGGCCATCTCTAGCGGACGAGGTGTCCAGTACGAAAGAGTGGTTGAACAGCCCGAAACCAGGACTGGTCTACTGGTCCCGTCGATGGAAGGTGGTAGGGGTTCGCTCTTCTGCTCGCAATTTATCGGATGCAGCTCTGCATATGGTTCAAGAAAGTTGATTAGAATTGACGTTAACTTGAATAATGCCAAATGCATCCAATTGCTGAAGGACAATTTGATATCAGACTTGGATGAAGGTGAGATTTTTCAGCATGACAGAGCTCCATGTTACTGTTCACGTGCAGCACATCAAAGTCTGGCTGATGAAGGTGTTACCGTATTGAAAGATTGGCCAGCTCAGAGCCTTGGCTTAAATATCATCGAGCAAATGTGGACAGAACTAAAGAGGAGAGCTCTTCAGGAGAATCCACGCTATCTTGAAGACTGGGAGATCAGCCACAGAGAATGGCATCTCATACCTGTGAAGATGGTGAAAGATTTGTACGCATCTCTTCCCAGGCGCATTGAAGCAATTATTCAAGCTAAGGGAAGCCACACGAAATATTAACATTGTACAGTAACTTCATGTAATAAATTTTCACTACAGACATTTTTCTGTTTTAAAACACTGTATCTTGAATAGTTTATGTGAGGTGGCCGAAACCTTTTGCACTGCCATTTTTGGTTGTCATCTCGCATCTTTCCCTCTCATTCAGAACCCCTACTACAAAATATAATGGTCAGGTATGAAATGACTCCAACAGGACCAATGTTTCACCTGTAAAAAATGCAATGCGAAACATCCACTTATAAGTTGGCAATTAGAAGAAATTTATAATAGTTTAAAGTGGCCGAAGACTTTTGCACGGTACTCTATATACACATATATATATACATACATACATACGTACATACATGCATACATACATAAATAAATACATACATACATAAGTGCATACATACATATATATATATATATATATATTTACGCGCACATGATATGTATATACATGCATACAGTCATGTATGCGTGAGTGTGTGTGTACACGGATGTATATGTATGTATGTATGTATGTATGTAGATATGTATGTATATATGTATGAATGTATGTATGTATGTATGTACATATACACTAACAACGCTAGTGAAATGTTAGACATAGTTTAGAATAAACATACAATTTTAATCCGCCAGTGAAAAGTAAACAAACTAGTTCAACCACAAGTTTATCTCAATCTAAAATTGTTGTTTGTTTTCAAGAAGCATATATCTTACGTAGTTTTCTGTCTTTCAATCAAACTCGAACCGAATTTTGGCTATTTGTTAAGGGCACTCCGCTTTCACTTCTAAATTTTTAATTCTTGTAATTCCGAGAATTTCGTAAATTTGCAGAATTTTTGAAATGAACATCTGAGGAATTCGAGAAAAAATACAGACTTAGGGTTTTCTGTTTATTGATTTTGGTGTGCTTATTCTATCATTTTGAAGTGAATTGTGACAAATAAATAGCATTTTCTTTATTCATCAGAATTAGTGTAACTGTTGGTTGTATTCTTTCTTAAACGTATTCGCACTTCAACCAGTATAATTTCTCTTAGTATAACTCTCTAAAAATACATATTTCTAATGAAAATTTGCGGCAATAGGTTTTCAGTGGAAAAGACTGAAATTGAGTTGATCAAATTTACAAAAATAATGAGATTTATTTATCTGAAGCAACAGAGTGACTCAAGGTCCGAAAGTTTCGTACGTTGGAGGCACGAGATCGTCGTACGATAAGTCACTCTGTTGCTTCTGCTAAATGCTAATAAATATTCACATACTAAAAATAATGACATATATTTACAGCAAATATACAAATGAGACAATCATGGCGTGCATATTTCCAATGGCTGCAGTATAATAACTGAAGCAAGTCAATGATAAAATAATAATTACAACTTAAATTATATTATTTACATTATTTACATTATTTACATCTGGCGGATATTTGTCCTCATCTTGTTTGTTGTTAACACAACGTTTCGGCTGATACACCCTCCAGCTTTCATCAGGTGGCTTAGGGAAATTTCGAACCTGGGTTCTCATTCCTAAGGTATTTTTTGACGTTGTTGTTGTTGTTATTATTATCATTATCATTATTATTCAGGTCACTGCTTGGAATCGAACTCGAAATCTTGAGGTCAGTAGCTCGCGCTCTTAACCATTACGCCATATGCCCGTTGGCATAATAATAATAATAATAATAATAATAATAATAATAATAATAATAATAATAATAATAATAATAATATTGAAAATACCTTAGGAATGAGAAACCAGGTTCGAAATTTCCCCAAGACACCTGATGAAGGCTGGAGGGTATATCAGCCAAAACGTTGTGTCAACAACAAACAAGATGAGGACAAATATCCGTCAAATGTAAATAATGTAATCGTTAAATCCTAATGTCTTAAATATAGAACTGTATAACTTAAATTGGTGCTTACGTAAAATAAGGCAATGAATAATAAATTTCAAAAGAAAATTATTTATTACTTTAAAATATAATTTTAAAAAACCAAATTTCACATTTGTATGCTTCCTCACATGGCTACTCTGTCGTTTATTTCCTCTCCTCGATTTCTACGATCCTTTGTCTTGCGCGCGCATGTGTGGGTGTGCCGCCAAGCTTAGTATACAAAGGGGGTTGAAAAGTTCCTGGCCTTTGGGCAAAAGAAATTACAGGAGGATCAGTTTATTATGATTTTACTCAACATAATCCCTTCTCAGATTCACTTACATATTGCAGCAGTCGTTCAGTTTTTCTAAGCCCTGTAAAAAAAATCGGAAGGTTGGGCCTTCATCCTGGCCCTTCGCGACACCTTTAAAGTCAGGAACTTTTCTGCACACCGTCATATGTGCACTCTTCCTGCACCTCTAATGCTAACTCTCTTTATTTCTCTCTTACTCTCTCTCCCCCTCTCTATATGATGTAAAGCGTGACTGGAGAAACCAACGAAAGAACGAACCAACCAA
>NC_068986.1:108597427-108598217 GCF_001194135.2 Octopus bimaculoides
ACCAGTTAAACACTGGGGTAAAATCCTACTTTCTTTGGATTCGCAGTCCCTGATAAGGTTGGGTTGCCTTGGGAAACACAGCGTATCTTGGATATTTTTAATATGGTGGATCTCAGCCCCGTGAGGCTAAAATATATGTCTCCCTTCCTCTCGCTTTCTATCTCTCTCTCTCTCTTTCTCTCTCTCTTTTTCTATCTCTCTCTCTTTCTTTCTATCTCTCTCTCTCTCTTTCTCTCTCTCTCTCTTTCTCTCTCTCTCTCTCTCTCTTTCTTTCTCTCTGTCTTTCTATCTCTCTCTCTCTTTCTCTCCCTTTTTTCTTCAAGCCTGATTATAATTCTGCCCCAACTTTTTATATTTTCCCCTCTCTCCCTCTCCGTCTCCCCTCCTTCTCTCCCTCTCTTTGTCTCCCCTCCTTCTCCCCACTCTCTCCTCAGGTTTCATCACAAGTTCGCACTCTTTCCGGACAACCAACTTTGACTTTTGACAAAACAACTAACCAACCAATCAATACCAACGTAACATGGTCGTTGTTGCAAAGGAAATTCTTGCAGTTGTTGTTGTTGTTGTCTGCTGTAGTTTAAACATCTTAATTCACATACATGCAAACACCATCAACAACATCAACAACAACAACAACCAACAACAACCAACAGCCTACATGTTGTACGCCATTGACAACCAGCATGTAACAACATGTTTACTTTAAACAGCTCCATAACATCTAAACACTCGAAACAATATGGAAAGAAAGCAGGACTGGTTACAGAAGAAATCACTCGAAAACTTCAAC
>NC_068986.1:108598271-108600285 GCF_001194135.2 Octopus bimaculoides
GGGTGGTTACTGCTTGTTTTATGTTGAAAACCATTCAATGGACAGACTTATGTTTATCAGAATCCGGATTTACTTCATCACGTGATCACCGCACGGAAGAACCTAACCGCCAAATAATGTATATATGTGTGTGTGCAGGCGGATGTTTCTACGTGTCTACGTGCATATATGTGCGTATGTGTGTGTGTGTGTGTGTGTGTGTGTGTGTGTGTGTGTGTGTGTATATAAAATACTTCTCTTTCAAGCGATGTCGGTGATCATGTAGTGCCCTTGTGTATATATGGTACATATACACATATTGTATGTATATATTATATATATATAGTAGTAGTAGTAGTAGTAGTAGTAGTAGTAGTAGTAGTAGTAGTAGTAGTAGTAAGGATTATATACCGGTGAAATGTGCCCTTACTGAAATTTTCCGAGGAAAAAATAACTTTAGCTTTGAAGTACTTTCTTGAGAAGAGAGTATTCTCTACCAAAGTTAGTAAAAAGAGAAAAAAAACACCAGATATGGTGTTAAAGCTGTTAACGAAATTGCGCATTTACAGAGAATACCAAACTGTCTGACACAGGATCTTGTTTTTAGGAATTCCCAATAAGTTATGAATACCCAAATTGTGAAGTCAGTTATGTAATAAAATGAAATTAGTTACCCGATACTAAGAATTCAAATAAAGTAGCCCCGAAAAGGGCTTTAATGCGTTCCCAGAGCATATAGAACATAAGAGGAAATACTAATAAGGTATGTATACTAAAATAGTGAAACATGTTACGTAATAACAGGCTAATCAGATATGAGATAATAACAATTGAAAGTAAATTACTTTGAAAAGGGCTTTTGTGCGTTCCTAGAGAATATTACCCTCAGCAGCACTAGTGTTGGTATATTCGTGAATAAGTCACTAACTGAAATAAGTAAATCTATTGTTTAGGAAAATACTATTTACTTGTTTAAGGGTTGTACTGGTTAAATTGCGAAAATAACTCTAACAACTCAAATACTAAGAAATAAGCATACTCAATTTGATTTATACCAAATGATTTAGGAAAATGAATGGGTTATTTCACGTGGCTGTTAAAATCTGAGCGAATGGGTTATTTTCCTTGGCTGTTAAAATGAAATATATTAGAAATATATAAGAATCCCTTCCAGGGGCCATATTATGGATTTTTCAACAATCTGAGTATGTCATGAAGTTTCCAGACACGAGTTCTACTCACGTGTCAAGTTTCATCGAAATCGATAAAGCAATGTAAGGGGAGTTAGATAACAACGCCACAAACACACCCACAGACAGATTTTCCCACATATGTATATATATATATGTATGTATATACAGAGAGAGAGAGAGAGACAGACAGACAGACAGACAGACAGAGAGGAGGAGAGAGATAGATAGATGCTTACATGCATAAATACATTCATACACTCACACATATGTTGGCATCGGGATATATTAGCACTGATCCCATTGTGTATATGAGAGGATGGAGTCGGCTGAGCAGACCTGTTCATGTTTAGCACTCTTAACTTAACGAAGCATTCGGGAATTTTCGAGATTAAGCGGTGCAGCCGTTAATAACAGACGGGATTTGTTGCTACTCCGTGGTACTTAGTGACAGATAAATGGAAGGAACCGCTTGAGAATTCAAGTTTCGGCTGTTCCCAAGGTCTTGGATATGAGCTCTATGAGTGTGTGTATGTGTGTGTGTTTGTGTGTGTGCGTGTGTAAGTCTGCGTGCGGTTTCTCCAAGTATGTGTATGTCTACGAACACATATCTATACACATACACGCAGGCATACGTACATACACATATATTTATATGTGTGTGTGTATGTATATAACTTCAGTTATATTTATACATATATTTCATTCATGTATATTATATTTATATTATATACGTACATATGCGTATATATGTGTGTCTGCGTCTTCATACATATATATATATATATATATATATATATATACGCACACGCATATCTATCTATATGAAATATCTGTGTGTAAAT
>NC_068986.1:108600691-108604343 GCF_001194135.2 Octopus bimaculoides
ATATATATACATGCACACACACATTCATAAATTTAGTTGAAATGTGTATTCTTGTACGTATAAATGTAATTAATCTCAAGAGTTGCACGGAATAAAAGTAGGAATGAAATAATAAACGAACACACAAATATATACGCGCCAGTTATACAAAACACACACGCGCACATACGCATGCAAACACGTGCGCGCACACACACATACTCTACAACATGTAGTGAGTGCTCTTACTTCCGTCTCCAAATCGCCAGTTTCATACATACATAAGAATTAATCAATATAATTGCTCATTACATGGGATTGCTTGGTATAACTAATGATGTACATTAAAGTTATGGGGTACGTTTGTGGTAAAGACATATTTTAAGGATCATTGAGAAGGAGCAGGATTAAGAGAGTTATCCGGATCAGTTTCACCGGTCTTTGCTGTTTCTTAAGGCATGGATAGTCAATTATATGTATGTATGCCATTATTCAGTTTATTTCAAGATTTCTTGCTAATACAGAAAGAACCGGTTTCTAACCTAGATCCAAGGTTCCTTCATTGGAATTTCAACATCAACAACAGGGTATGTATGTATGTATGTATGCATGTATTCTCATGCATACAGTTACATATCTAGACATGCTTATATTTAAATGATAAACTTCTGGTTTACAGATTTTTACAGTTTCGGTGATGGCTTCAAGCTGTAGTTTTCGAATCAGCTTTCTTCTTCCTGGTTTTAAGAAGCCTAATTTCTCAAGATTGGTATTTATGCTGTGTGTTACACATCCCAAGGCCCCAATAATTACAGGTATAAACCTGAACTTGTAATCTGAATAGAGTACCTGTGTATGTATGTGTGTGTGCGTGTGTGTGCGTGTGTGTGTGTGTGTGTGTGTGTGTGTGTGTGTGTGTGTGTGTGCGTGTGTATGTTAGTCTGTCTGAAGAATATAGAATCATGATTAGCAGCGCTGCTAATCATGATTATCTGACACACACGCACTCACACAAACACACATTGACACACACACACACACACACACACACACACACACACACACACGCACACACACTCACACACATACACAGTCGCACACACACACATACACACACTTACACACACATACACACGCATGTACACACACACAGGCTCACACAGACACACACACATATATTTACATGCACACACACATACGCACCCAACACGTGCACATAAACACACACATGCACAAACATACGCACAGTCACATACACACCTAATACACACATACATACATAATACTTACATACATACATACATACGTACGTACGTACGTACATACATACATACATACATACATACATACATACATACATACATACATACATACATACATAGACACGCACACAAAGTGCATTTTTGGAAAATTGTCGTTATCAAAAGATGGCGGAATTTTATTCGTCTTAAAACTTTTATAACGAAGGATGGAGAGAAATAAAATTATTTGAAATCTTAGTCATGTCATATTTGGCTAAACTCTGAAGCGATTTAAAGTCACAGATGTAAAGCTTTCTATGTATGGAACGTCAAACAGCCTCGGTGAAACGGAACCATCTGTTACCCTTCAGTCGTAACGAAATCCACCCAGTTCAATACGGCAGAACATCAAAAGTGTTCTCAATCTTACAATACAACACAATTGAAAGGTGTCAATGATTCAGAAAATGTCTGATGATGAGTGATGTGCTTGACTGGTGATGTGTGAACTTGTCATTGACTCTATAACCGGTAACACAGACTACCTTAAGAAGATTATAGTCACTGATGAATTTACCTTTCATGTTAGGACTTTGCTGATTTCGGGCTTATAAAAATTCTCGAGAAACATTTCTTTGTTGTCTTCAATCGCCGAAAATTACTGCTTGCGTAGACAAAACACGGCGTCTTTTCGTTCGCTATTTTTTGACGCCATTATGACAAAAGAAAACTAACTATTTCGTGTTTCTGATTAAGATTTTGGTGCCAGACATGATATAGAAACGATGTGCGACAATTTCCAAGTCATTGAGGAAGTAGAGATGGAATTAGATTTTGATTGCTTAAGAGCTCTCATCTCCGCCATTTGGATTTTTTTTCTTCTATCCTGATCAGGTCTACAGACATTACGCGCTTAAAGTGAAATAATAAAGATGGCGGATAGCGACTAAGCTTCGAAGCCGACATTTTTAGAACTAATTTAAAATGTCTCCACTTCTCCGTTCTACATTTCTTCTTAGTCGGATTGAAGAGTATAAAAATCTGAACTTTCCTGCGTGTGTGCCTCTGTGTGTGTGTATTTGCCCTTTATCAATCGAGGCTCTGTTGTGAGTTTCGCGTTTGAAAGCAGTTTTCAATTTGATATTTAACTTCGTAATGTAATCCACTGTGTAGGTAGCGCTGTTGAACAACGAACACACACACGCACGCGCACATAAACACACTAATACATATACATAATTTTATAAACTTACATTTACTAGTAATTAAAAGAAAATTGAGAATTTATAATTATGATTATAATCTTCTAAAAACATGCTTGATTTCGTCATCATAATTAATATATCTGTTCTAATGAACTCAGTTTAAATTAGCAGGAATGATCATGTAATTAAATCATGGTTGTGTGTTTATATAATTATCATTTCCGAGGGTTACGCTTATAAAAATAAGATTAGCATAAATCTTTAAAAAAGTCATAAGATGGTTTTATAATAATGATGATGATGATGATAACGCTGATGATGTTTGCGACGGTTTCGCTAATTGTGATGGTGACTGCGATGATTCTGATTGCTATAATGAGCCTAATTGGTCGGAAAGGCTCTCGTGAACCCTTCTCTCGGTGTAATATAAGGTCTGGGAGACGTGAGCCTAGCGGAGCACTTTCCTCTACAATATATAAATATCCCACAGGAGAAGTTGAAATCCCTCCCTGAAACCTAACAAAATATTTGGCAATTTTACAATCGTGATGGCGCTCCGAGGTGCGTAGTTGGTAACCAATTAGTTTATAGGGCGACAGATTTGCAGAAATGCTTCACCTTCCGAATAAAAGAGTTGGTGCCTTTACTTTCGTGTCTCCCTTTATGTTTCCTAATCTAAGTGATATCGTTATCAACTTTTCGCTTTTCATCTTTCCGGAACAGATAAAAGAAATGAGCAACTTATGCAATCGACTTACTTCAAGAGATTATCCAAGTTTTCTTCCTCTACACATCTCTAGCCCTGTGAAAATTACAGTTATTATTATTATTATTATTATTATCATTATTATTATTATTATTATTATTATTGCTAGTGTTGTTGTTGTTGTTGTTGTTGTTATTCTTTTACTCTTTTACTTGTTTCAGTCATTTGACTGTGGCCATGCTGGAGCACCACCTTTAGTCGAGCAAATCGACCCCAGGACTTATTCTTTCAGAAGCCTAGTACTTATTCTATCGGTCTCTTTTTGCCGAACGTAGACACACCAGCATCGGTTGTCAAACGATGTTGGGGGAACAAACACAGACACACAAACATACACACACATATATATATATATACATATATACGACAGGCTTCTTTCAGTTTCTGTCTACCAAATCCACTCACAAGGCTTTGGTCGGCCCGAGGCTATAGTAGAAGACACTTGCCCAAGGTGGGACTGA
>NC_068986.1:108604353-108606672 GCF_001194135.2 Octopus bimaculoides
TATTATTATCATTATTATTATTATTATTATCATCATTATTATCATTATTATTATTATTATTATTATTATTATTATTATTATTATTATTATTATTATTATTATTATTATTATTATTATTATCATCATCATCATCATCATCATTATTATTATTAAGGCGGCGAACTGGCAGAATCGTTGGCACACTGGACGGACTGCTTAGTGGTATTTCGCCCGTCTTCATCTTCTGGGTTCAAATTGCATTTACCCAAAGCCAGGAACTTTTCAACATCCTCTCCCCCCACCTCGTCTCTGACAAAAGCTGTTTCTGAAAAGATTCATACCACACTTGAAGGACCGTACACATATACCAAATATGTTTTACTGCATAGTCATATATATATGTATTGGGCTGAGGAATAATTTTTGAGCGTTTTTTTTCAGATTTATTTTAAATAAAAAATATAAAAAACTACAACAAATTAATCAATAATACATTATTTACATTATTTACATTATATACATTTGACGGATAGTTGTCATCATCTTGTTTGTTGTTAACACAACGTTTCGGTTGATATACCTTCCAGCCTTCATCAGGTGTCTTGGGGGAAATTTCGAACCTGGGTTCTCATTCCCCAAGATACCTGGTGAAGGCTGGAAGGTATATCAGCCGAAACGTTGTGTTAACAACAAATAAGATGAGGACAAATATCCGTCAAATGTAAATAATGTAAATAATGTACATAATTCTTCATCTCTTAAATACAGAACTGTATTAATCAATAATATACGCTCCGTTGTAGTTCACAACTTTCTCCCATCTTTCAATAAGTTTTTCGATGCCTCGGCGATAGAAGTCTCCCAGTCTTGGCTCAAAGAATTCGTCCAACCAAGCCCTCAGTTACACGTAAAGCATTCGAAAGCAGCCGAACGAGATGAAAATCTAATGGCGCCAAGTTTGGAGAGTACGGAGGATGAGACAGCACTTCCCATTCGAGTTCTTGAATCGCGGCTTTGGTCATATTGGCGACGATAAGCACGAACGTTGTCGTATTGTAGGAGAACGCCATTTCGCCTTTTCAGTCTTTTTTTTTACTGAGTTACTTCGTTGAGTCGGTGCAGTTGTTGAACGTAGAGCTGCGCATTGAGTGTGTGGTTGCGCTCAAGCAGTTCGCATTGAATTATGCCTCATTTTTGCCAGCTGAGCGGACTGGAGCAATGTGAAATTAAGTGTCTTGCTCAAGGAGACACGCCACCGGGGATCGAACTCACGACCTTACGACTGTAAGCTGAATACCCCTAACCAGTAAGCCACACACCATCAATATAATCTTACATTTGTAATATTTGTGTGTGTGTGTCTGTGACTGTGTTTGTGTTTGTGTGCAAGTGTGTGTGTGTGTGTGTGTGTGTGTGTGTATTACTCTGTTGAAAACTTCGATTTATCAAGATTGTCCACGCAATTAGTAGACAAAACTCTCCCTAAGGTATATTAAATCTAAAAGACAAAAATAAATAAATAAACAAAAGTGAAAGCAACAAATCCATTAAGTTTAGCTAGCCCCGCCCATCTTTTTCCCCCCGACGTCATTCATCTTGGACTACATTATTCAATGTGCCTCTCTCTGATTGTTGAGAGCTGGGCGTGATTTGAGGAAGATTTGACTGCTATTGGCTGCAAGGCGAGCAACTATTTTGAGCCTTGCTCATTGGTTAACTAATCCAAGTTGACATCGATTCAGCATTTGCATTCATTCATCTATTCCATTATTCCGTTAGTCAGTCATTCATTAATTCTATGCATGCTCTCATTCATAGACTCCTCTCCATTCATCTATTATTCAGCTATTCGGCTGTTCTTTCTCTGCTCCATTAGCTTCCGCTTTACAAACACATTTCATTTGTTTGCCTCTGTGGGAATGCTCCGTTGCCAATCTGGCCATCTTTACATATAAGCACACACACACACAAACACACACACGTACGCACAAAGGCACATTCACATTACACACCTGCAAAAGCATGTATATAGATATGAGTGCATATGTGCGTATGGGGTATATTAGCATATAAACAAACACACACGCACACACACACACACACATATATATATATATACTCTCTTTACTCTTTTACTCTTTTACTTGTTTCAGTCGTTTGACTGCGGCCATACTGGAGCACCTACTTTAGTCAAGCAAATCGACCCCAGGACTTATTCTTTGTAAGCCTAGTACTTATTCCATCGGTCTCCTTTGCCGAACCGCCAAGTTACGGGGACGTAAACACATCACCATCGGTTGTCAAGCGATGTTGTGGGGACAAACACAGACACACAAACAT
>NC_068986.1:108610544-108611289 GCF_001194135.2 Octopus bimaculoides
ATATATATATATATATATATATATATATATATATATATATATATTATTTATATTATATATACATATATTGATATATTTTTTATATTCATTTATATATTTTTATATTCATGTTGAAGCATATCTATAATGATGTATACTTATACTTATATATTTTTTATGTACATTTTTATCTCCTCTTGCACTGTGAGGTTACTGCTAGTCGAGTCTGATAAGATATCCTCGATAAAAGGAAGTCAGTGTTGGTTTGTCACATTTAGGGGTCTTACCTGTATCCCTCTTCCTATCCTGCATCAGGTATTTTCATATTATTTCCTGTTCCTGCATAGCAAAATTAAATCGTCCAATGGTGAGAGATAAGGGAACAGTTGTTGGTCCCAGATCGAACTTTCGCTCTACCCTCTCTCTCTCTCTCTCACACACACACACACACACACACTTCCACCCCCTCTGCTTATCTCCGTCTATCTCACTCGGAAGATGTCTGAGAGCATAGCCATCTATGACTTTCTGCTGATAAATAGAAAGTCTTTTCGTCTGATGATTTCGAGTGGCAAAGCTTTACAAACTTCCCTTAGTCTATATAATATAACCTTAATACTTACACAGGGAAAAGCTTCCGATAGGCTTCTTTTTAACTCTCAAAATATTATTTTCTGCCAAATACGAAAGACTTTTGGTCGATCGATGCGAAGATTTCTCAAGTTACGCTTAAGAGTTCTCGTATGAATGACCCAGTTCTTTCCGT
>NC_068986.1:108612333-108613208 GCF_001194135.2 Octopus bimaculoides
TATATATATATATATATATATATATATGTACATATATACGATAGGCTTCTTTCAGTTTCCGTCTACCAAATCCACTCACAAGGCTTTGGTCGGCATGAGGCTATAGTAGAAGACACTTGCCCAAGGTGTCACGCAGTAGGACTGAACCCGGAACCAAGTGGCTGGTAAGCAAGCTACTTACTACACAGCCATTCCTGCTCGCGCGCGCGCGCGCGTGTGCATATATATATATATATACGATCCTTAAAAGAAGTTCTTTATACAAACGTAAAGTGTACTGGCTTATTAATCCGATCCAGTGGCCTACAACTCTGGTGTTTCCATTCGGTGCAGCCGCTTCTTCAGGAAAGTGCAAACTGGATAAGTGACATGTTCCTCTGGTACGATGGCGGAAATAGCGCGAGAATAATGTACGTTTCGATAATGATGATGATGATGATGATGATGATGACGACGACAACGACAACGATTAGGGTTACAACAATTATATGGGGGCTTAAGAAGGAAACGGGTCTGAAGGAGAGGAGGGAAAATAATTTTCTCTTTCTCTTCCCCCTTTTTTTTCGCCGCACGTCTGTTGTCTATCTAGGATTACACAGATCAATGTGACCTTCTAAAACATTGGTATGTTATCTGAGGGAATTCGGTTGCGATATCTAGTAGTTCAACTGACCACCTAGAATGACCTTCATTGGTTCGTTTTGAGTGACGTCATCGCAGACTTTAGGTTTGTTCATTTATTTTGCAGTGGAATGTCAAATTGGTATTCTTCATGGATTTAAGGAGAATAAAACTAGTGAAGCGAGATAAGAATGGAGGAAAAAAAATATTAACGGTGGAGTAGAGATAAGGGTGGGGGGTTCAGCAGAGCGGTG
>NC_068986.1:108614115-108615838 GCF_001194135.2 Octopus bimaculoides
TTAAGTCGATTAGATGGACCCCAGTGCGTAACTGGTACTTAATTTATCAACCCCGAAAGGATGAAAGGCAAAGTCGAAATACCGTTAAGCATTTCGCCCGGCGTGCGAACGTTTCTTATTTCTTTATTGCCCACAAGGGGCTACACACAGAGGGGACAAACAAGGACAAACAAAGGGATTAAGTCGATTAGATGGACCCCAGTGCGTAACTGGTACTTAATTTATCAACCCCGAAAGGATGAAAGGCAAAGTCGACCTCGGCGGAATTCGAACTCAGAAAGTAACGGCAGACGAAATACCGCTAAGCATTTCACCCGGCGTGCTAACGATTCTGCTAGCACGCCGCCATTTTCTGTCAATTCAATATTGTTTTTCTTTTTTCATATACCTCGAGAAAGGACCTGAAAAAGGGCGAAAATGATCTCAGTAATCCCAGGAAGGCAACAAAGATAAGAATGATTGGGACAACAATTGATGTTCAACGTCGTTGATCGTCCTGCTAGAAATAGCAACCAATATCTCCTGCAAATCAAGTATTAACGCTTCAAAGTAATATATTAAAGACTGTAATCCATCAGATACAAAACTGATGAGATGGTCACGTTTGGAATATCTTTTATAATATGAGCGCTAGACTAAAGCGCACCTGGGGTGACAACACCAACAAGAATGACACTCTTGCGAGTCTAGGAGGGGGGGGCTCTATGAGCCGCTGGATGCGCTGGAAATTGCTGCTAATTCTATGACTATCTTCAAAGAGTGAAGGACACATTGGTTAATGTAGTCTTAGATGTTTCTAAAAATGTAGGGATGGTCACGGTAGGAATAGCTTTGAGCACAGATCAGTCCAATCCAATTTGAACTTGGATTGAACCACAGCTGTAAGAACACTTGCAGATGTCTCCATGTGCTAGAAATAGTAGCCAGATCTCCCTGATATCATCGTGCTTCACTGTATTTTTTAAGTTGCGATGGTCACGTAAATAAAAAGGAGAAACAAAATGTTGCGAAGCGCCACTGACGGAGGAACCATTATGAGATTTCTTGATCTGCATGAAATAGCAGCCAAATCTCGCTTAAATTACTCGGTAATGTCGTAAAAAATGGGATATGCTGAATAATGTGTTCCTGTGTACAAAATAAGATGGCCATGGACGGAAGGGCTTTGATCATAAATCTGTTTGGTGAAAGCAGACCATGGATTAAACAACAACGAGGTAAATACTTTCTACAAGGAAAAGAAAGAGAGAGAGAGAGAGAGAGAGAGAGAGAGAGAGAGAGAGAAAGAAAGAGACGGAGAGAATGAAAGAGAAGAAGAAGGAAAGAAGGAAGGTTTAGAAATAAAGGAGTGACTTGAGTGAGATTAGAGGGAGAGGGAGAGGAAGAGGAAGAGAGAGAGAGAGAGAGGGAGAGAAACAGCGAGTAGGGGACAAAGAGAGAGAGAGGGAGGGAGAGGGAGAGCAGGATAGGAAGAGAGAACGATGGAGAGTGAGAGATAGAAGGGACAGTGGGAGAGAGGGAGGAAGAGAGAGGGAGAAGGAGAGGAGGAGGAGAGACAGCGACAGAGAGAGAGAGAGAAAGAGGAGTGGGAGAGAGAGAGAGAGTGTGAGCGCCATCTGGTGTTGAGGTGTTGGAGGATGAGGTCATGTTTAGGGGACGAAGGAAGAATGAGTCAGGCCTGGGACGTGTTGGAGTTGATTCCTGTCTTGTATTATTTTTTTAC
>NC_068986.1:108621854-108623479 GCF_001194135.2 Octopus bimaculoides
CAGGATTCAGAGAACACAGTTAGAACGTATTTGATCCTAAACGACGGTGGGCTCGGAAATAAACAAGAACAGAAAGAGAACCATGCCGTACCCTAGCCCCACCCATCCTCCTCTGTGCATTGAATCACAGTGACACAATGAGTATTACTACAGGCGCTTTCAAAGGTCAAAGGTCAAAGGTCAAACTAACAATTTTCATATTCAAGTAGTTGGCGATGAATATTAATAAGGGAAGAATATTTGTGGATATGTACGTGTGTGTGAGTGTTTGTGTGTCTGTGTGTGTGTGTGTATGAGGGTGTGTGTATGTGTGTGTGTGAATGTGTGTGTGTGCGTAAATGTGTGTGTGTGAGCGGGTGTGTGAGTGTGTGTGTGAGTGGGAGTGTGTGTGTATGAGTGTGTGTGTGTGTGTATGAGCGTGTGTGTGCGTGCGTAAGTGTGTGTGTGAGAGTGTGTGTGTATAAGTGTGTGTGTGAGTATGTGTGTGTGTGTGTGTGTAAGTGTATCTGTGTGAATGCGTGTGTAAGTGTGTGTGTGAGTGTGTGAGTGTGTGAGTGTGTGTTTATATGTGTGTGTGAATGTGAGTGTGTGTGAGTGTGTGTTTGAGTGTGTGTGTGTGCGTGCATATTGTGAACGTGTTTGCATGTGTGTGTTTTAATATATGTTTATGAATCTGTGCTTATGTGTATGCGGGTGTCAATGTATATGTATGAATGTGTGTGTACACAGATAAACATGTGTATGTGATCATGTACGTGGCATGTGAGTGTGTGTGTATGTGTGTATGTGTATATGTGTGTCTGTGTGTATGTGTATATGTGTGTATGTGTGCACCAGTGTGTACTCAATGCTGCTGTTCCCCTACTCAAGCAAGATTATAACCCGCGGCGTTACAGGCGCGAGCATCTCGTCTCTTTCTTTTTTTTTTTTTTGTAGATCTATAAATATTAAATTGTTTAATTTTTCCTTCTTTTTAAGACGTTAACGCATGATTTCTTAGTAATTTAGTTGCTACATTTAGCTGGTCCTTCCTCGAGGGTAAACACAACTACCACACAAACACACACATATATTCTTAAGTAAGTTAGACCTACGCCAAAATATTAAGAATAAACAAAAGAAAAGCATAAATTTCACATATAGCGCGTAATTCAATTGTACTTAACACCTGTTTCAATGGCACGAAGCATCATTAATTATACAATCATGTATTTAAATATGCGATTGATATAAAAGTGATGTGCGACTAAAAAAAACAGTTATCAAGAAATCATTCATTTTCTCCTGACGATATTTGCAATACATCACTTTGAATTATGTAATTATGCATTCAGAGAAACAGCTGTTCAGCGTAATGAAATGAACCATTTATGCATTTTAAAAATATATCCACTTCTAATGTATATGGCTGGACGTATTTTAGACATATATATACACAGACATATATATATATATATATATATAATTATAAGATCTGGTAATTAGTCATATATTAATATATTAATTAATATCGATTAATTATCAGGGGGCCAGCACATTTAAAGAATCAAAGAGATTCAGAAATATTATCTGCAATCTCAGGGGATTAAGGTACATTTTATATATATATATATATATATATATAT
>NC_068986.1:108625779-108627290 GCF_001194135.2 Octopus bimaculoides
GATGATGATGATGATGATGAAGAATAAAAGGAAGGAGGAGTAGAAGAAGGAAGCATAGAAGACGTTGTCCGTCCGTCCGTCCGTCTGTCCGTCCGTCTGTCCGTCTGTCCGTCTGTCCGTCTGTCCGTCCGACTCTGTTTTTTTTTTGTGTCTCTGAGACTGCGACATGTTCTTCCCATTATATTGAAACATGAAGGTTCAAACAGTCAAGAGCTGTGAGTAGTTGCAATAATAGCAATGCCCTGTCGTTGTTGCCTGACGACATATCACCAGTAGCGTTCCATCCGTGGCCACCCCCGTTTTCTTTTTTTTCAACCAAGCTATCTAGGACCATGTTCGTCCGTTCTCCTTCCATTTTCACAACGAACGCACTACTATATCTTGTATGTCAGGCGTTCCACGTAGAGGCTGCCTCGTTGACTTTTGAATAATATTAACGTTTGAAAATGGTCGGCGCGGGAAAGAAACTGCAGGGAATGGATTACAGTTGGTGAGTGGGGCCGGGTCAGCTCTGAGAGGAGAGACCTATGTCATCGGCAAACATATCGTACAATTGGATCTCCTCCTCCTCCTCCTCCTCATTATGATCACCATCATCATCATCATCATCATCACCATCATCAACAGCAGTAGTAGTAATAGCAGCAGCAGCAACAGCAGCAGCAATTGCTGCTGATGTTTAACATCGGCTTGGTCCTGATGTTATGGCTGATTCATGTGAGTATATATATATATATATATGCATACATACATACATACATACATACATACATACATACATACATACATACATATATACATATAAACAGTTGCAATTTACAGAATTACAAAAGACGAAGACAGGCGTGTGTGTAAACAACAAACACATGTATTAGTTTAACGCTCAGGAAGGTGAGAAAGTCTTTTACGTTTCGAGCTTACGCTCTTCAACAGAAAGGAACACAAGGAAATAAATATAGAGGGAATATAAAATACCCAGTTAATACGGTTAAGCTCTTAATTGTGATTCGGGTAAAAACCTTGCCCAATGCCGTACATAGCTCTTCCACAGTCACCGGCTACTTGATGTCATCATACAATATAAGTGCACATGCTATTGGATATGCACCAGAAATTCCATTGTAACTGTAGAGTTTATATAAACAAATGATAGAAAATAGAATGAATGATATACTTTATTTAAAATCACTACTATTGTTTCGACGTATTCTTGCACCTGTATGTCATAGGTAAGATACTGTGCAATCGTTATCTTACATTCCAGGCGTAAACTGTACCTCCTTAGGTGATTGCTTCAATAAGTTCTTCATCAGATACGCTCGCCATTTCATTCAGTTTGAGAATGTATACCTAGAGTGATGTCGGGCACAATGTCGCATTCTGCACCTGGAATGTAAGATAATGATGGTACAGCATCTCATCTGAGAAAATTGTAGTGATTTTAAAGAATATCGATAATTCCATTTTCTGTCATTTCTCTCTCTCTCTCTCACTCTGTATATATATATATA
>NC_068986.1:108627768-108628383 GCF_001194135.2 Octopus bimaculoides
TATATATATATATATATATATGTAGTAAATCCAGAAAAGAAGAACAAGCACAACAATGCGAGGGCGTGGTACGTGTAAAATATTAGCAGACGCCCAGGGAAGGAAAGAAAGATAGTTTATGTGTGTGTGTGTGTGTGCGTATGTGTACACACACACACACACACACACACACACACATATATATATATATATATAAATAATATATGAGTATATGAATATATATGTACATGTATCTATATACCTTCATCTACATGTATATATAGATGCATATCTGGGTACATGACGTTGCAAAAAAACATGGACAAAATGATAAACAAGATACAGAAAAAGCACAGGCCACATAGAGAACATTTCTTTCATCAGCTGCCACCATTATAACACTGGCGTTTCGAACAGTTAGGGCAGAAATATATATATATATATATAATACAAGGAATATATATACATGTATACACACATATATGTACATACTTACATCTACATGTGTATATATATGCATATCAGGGTACAGGACGTTAGAACAATAAACTACAGACAACGGAACGAACACATAGGAAACGGAAAGCCACTTGGAATATCCCTTCATCAGCTGTCTCTATTCTATCTAGACGTTTC
>NC_068986.1:108631199-108631605 GCF_001194135.2 Octopus bimaculoides
AAACGAGGAATTCAAGATGGAAGACATTTGTAAAGACAGAAAGGAAAATAGAAATATGGAGTTTGGAGAGAAGTTGTGAAATGTATTGGAGTGGTGTGGAACGAAGGGAGAAGGAAGAGGAATAAAAGTGAATAATTGATGAGAGAGAGAGAGGAACAGAATGGAAAAAAGGGGGGGGGGGCTTAAATGAAGAGAAAGTGAAAATTGGAAATAAGGAAGCGAAAGAACGTCAGAACAACTTTGGACATGGAACAAAATTCTCCATGTTGTTGGAGTTTAGGGTCTTGGATGGGGAAGGAGGAAAATGGTAAAATGTCAAGGAACTTAATTGATAACATTATATATTGAAGAAGTTGAATGAAGGAAGGAGAAGAGAGCTATTGTTGTTGTTGTTGTTGTTGTTGCT
>NC_068986.1:108631705-108632369 GCF_001194135.2 Octopus bimaculoides
ATATATATATATGTATATATATACATACATATATATATGTATGTATATATGTATATGCATATATATATATGTATGTATATATATATTATATATTATATATATATATGTATATACATCATATAAATATATATATATATATATATGTGTGTGTGTGTGTGTGTGTGTGTGTGTGTGTGTGTGTGTGTGTGTGTGTGTGTGTGCGTATGTATGAATGTATGTATATACATACATATATAAGATATATGTATGTATATATATATATTATATATTATATTATTTATATATATACACATGCATATACTCATAGAAAGAGAATTTGATAGATTACGAAAACACCCCTGAAAGTATGCAGATGTGTGTGAGAGAGTCTGGATATGTGTGTTTGTGTGTGTGTGTGTGTGTGTGCGTTTGCGCCCGTGTGAAGAATTATAATGACATGGAATTAAAGATCAAATTCACAGCAACGTAACGATGTCCCTGGAGACTCCAGAGAATGGGAATGTAACTTCCCGACATATTTAAAGGGATTCCTCTTCACATTTCTTGAATAATAAATAGAATATCAATATACCGCCACCAACACCACCGCTACCATTTTTACTATCACCACCAACAACAACACCACCAACACCACCGCCACCACCACCACCACCACCACCACCAC
>NC_068986.1:108633131-108634724 GCF_001194135.2 Octopus bimaculoides
AAAACAGTCAATATTTTTCTAGTTAAAAAATTACGATTTATGACCTAAAATGTCCTCTAGAATTAACCAGAGCTAATAATGATAAAGTGGAGGCATCATGATCGTAAGATTGTGGTTTCGATTCCTGGACCGAGTGACGCATTGTGTTCTTGAGCAAAACACCTCATTTCACGTAGCTCCAGTCCACTCAGCTGGCAAAAATGAGTAACGCTCCGATGGACTGGCGTCCCGTCCAGCTGGGGAACACATACGCCATTGAAACCAGGAAACCGGGCCCATGATCCTAGCTAGGCTTTAAAAGGGCGCATTTATTTTTATTTGATAGTGACAAACATTAACTACCAAATATTGTTAAACACTCCTCTGCAAATGTGATGTCCATTAAGAAATTCAATTAAAAAACAACGAACAACCAGCAGGGAGACAGTTTTTAGCTGATCCCCAAATGGGGCTCATGGCAGGCTCATGGGTTAAGGAGTGCAACGGTACTCCACTTGTCCTTGCTTTCTGCTAGTATAACAAATACATAAGCCAACCAAACAAATAAGGGCGAAATGGTGCTATCTACAACTACTAAAACTACAGGAATATCCAATAAATGTATTTTATGGAAATATAGAAACACCATATTCTCTTTCACTCATGGGGAAAAAGACCGCCTAAGATAAGGAAAAAAATTACAAACAAAAAATAAGATACAAACCCTGAAGTGGTTCTGTCCCCATAAGGAGACTATTTAGCCTTTGTCATTTCATAATAGTCTCTCTCTCTCTCTCTCTCTCTCAGCTTTAGTATCCAGTCAAGTAACCACGTGTAATTAAACAAATACTTTATTAATAAACCTTAACCAACGGCCAAAAATTGAACTGGCAGAATTGTTAGAGTGGAAGAGAAATGGTCTTGCGATATTTCTTCTGGTTCTCTGAATTATGAGTTCAAATTTCGTCCAAGCCACTTTTACTTTTCACTGTCAATAAATAAAACACTTGTTTTTCTCAGTGAATTAGCTACAGTGTGAGAGGGGTTCTAAGGAACCACTCACTACGAGGCGTTTTATTATTTTTTCCCCAAGTAGAGATGGGTACAGCAAGGACTATGCACCATTTTTCTCCAGAAAAATATCCGATCTGCTACACAAACCGTTCAAGAACGATCCAATATATATCACAGCGATGGTTCTCAGACTAACAGACACCGAGTCCTCAAATCCTTCCTTCAAATATTAGTGAAGACGAAATGGAATTTACATCAATATAATTTTCTTCGCCATGTTGTTGGGTAAAATTAAAGAATATGAAACCACCTTCATTTTAATAAAAACGGTAATTCAACCAACCCCTCCTCAACCTTTCAATGCACATAGCCCCCGCCCCTCACTACTAGAAACACCACACAACAGCACGGAATGGAAATTAAGGATATTAACTGCCAGTACACGGCTAATTGTACATAACAACATCACAATTCGTTTAATGGTATTTCCACATCTGTGAAAGAAAAAGTCACGTTTTATTCAGCAAAAAACATAAATCAATCATTTATCGGAGTTTTTATATGACGTTTTTCTTCTCGTGGCTGTTTTTTGTGGGGTGG
>NC_068986.1:108635221-108636470 GCF_001194135.2 Octopus bimaculoides
ATATATATATATATATATATATAAGTAGTGGAACCGGTAAAATTCTGACTACACATGTTTCATAACTAGCTGGAGCTCATTATGTAATTCGTAACATAACGAACTCTCCTCAGAGTAGTTAGTCTTCAGGCCTTATTTACCGTATTCCTGAAGACTAGCTTCGCTGAGGAGATTTCGTTATGTTACGAATTACATAAAGAACGTCAGCTAATTATGAAAAAATTGCAGCCGATATGCTACGTGTTCTACTCCTTTTTATTCGTGTTGTTAGGAGCTAAACCGTGAGCTATACGGAAACTATCAGCTTATCGAAATCCCTCTTTACATCGATATAGTATAGTGGTAAGTGTCAGGTGAGTGATCGAGGTTCGAGATTCCGTCGGGGAGGCTCATTGAAAGTGCACTGAAAGTAACATATGATATTAATAAATAACTATTTTGGGGTCCCTGAGTTTCATGATGTTTAGCTTATTTTTTTGGCCGGCTTTGTGTCTTCGTGCTTCGCATCCTGGAGAAAACGCGACCTTTGGTCATGTGATGCTCGGTAAAGTAGTCTAAACCTCGCATGGCTCTTGGATCCAAGACATCGTTCTTATCTTTTCTCCGAGCAAGCGAGAGTGCATCAAAGTGATTTGTGTATAAATCATAAAATACCAAGAGATATTATGAGAGATGAATATATTTATTATTCACTTCACAACCATAGGATTACAGCCGTTTCGCAGCCTTCTGCATGCAGTATTGATTTATGCATTATATAATACAGGGCGGAATTGTTGGTGTGTATACAATTGTATTGGATAATGCATATCATAATGCAAACATGTAAACATGATTTTATTCCTCACTAAAATTATTAGTACATGAAGAGGGCTGCGAAACAGCAGTAATCCTAAGGACTTCAAAGTGGTTAAATATATATATATATATATATCTTCATTTATCATAACTCCTAACATTTTATGGTTTATATACTTCTCATGGAGTAATTTCATTGGTCGGATCTGCTGGATTTCAGGTGCATGGACACTCTGTATTACACTTCTCTGTAGTGGATTACTTTGTGGCTTGATAGCCAAGTCCGTTAGAGGAGCTTTCTGTGAGAGCCACAAGATTCTCTGAATCCATATCTTATACTACAAATTTTTGTACAAACACATATACATACATACATACATACATACATACATACATATATACCTACACACACACACAAATATATATACATATATATATATATATATATATA
>NC_068986.1:108636638-108638321 GCF_001194135.2 Octopus bimaculoides
ATATATGTATGTATGTATGTATGTATATATGGAATGCATGTATTACGCGTGCTTTGGGAGATAGAAAGGTGTGAACCGGAGGGAGGGAGGCGGGGAAGAAGAGACGAGGCTGAGAGATAAGGATGTGGTCTAAAAATAGAAGAGAGACTAATGTGAATGGATAAACAAATAGAATGAAGACGAAAGATTTGTAGAAAGGTTTGAAAGAAAGCATTAGTGGCAGTTGTGGTATTAGAGAGGGAGAGATAGATAGATAGATAGAGATAGAGAGAGGGGGGAGGGGGAGTGGAGGAGTGAGAGTAAAATGGTGGTGTTTAGTTAATGGAAGCTTGATGTGAATGAGAACGGAGTTTTAGTTTTAGAGGAACAATAATAATCGTTCGACTTCTTGGCACAAGGCCAGCAATTTTGACGGGGGTGGATTAGTTCATTACATCGAGCCGTGTATATGACTGGTATCTTATTTTATGATGGTTAAAAGGAAAGGTTTGCCTTGACGGGATTTGAACTCAGAAAGTAAAGAGAAAGAACGAATGCCTCAAAGCATATTTTCCGATGCTCTACCGATTCTGCCATAATGACAATTGTAGTCACAAAACTAGGAACAGCTGAGAGGGCAGTCCCTTTGTCGTTACTCGACTTGCTAGATATAATAACCAAATTTCACTCGTATCACCCTCAGTGCAAAATGCATGTCGGACATTGATGGAAATTTCTGTATGCTAGAAATAGCAGCCGTCTCTCTCTCACATCGTAGCATACAGTCTCAAAATAAAGTTTAGCTTGAATTGTATGCCCCTACCGTAAATCCTCGAGTATAGTCCGCCCTTAAGTATAATACGCAGGGGATCTTTAGGGGGCTGTACCTCTGAAAAGCCTAAACCTTGTGTATAATACGCACCTCTTCTCTAACTTGAGTCAAGGAGGTCTATATAATGTCCTTGGTTTGTAAACATGTATACGGTACCGTCCTTTATTTTTATTGTATATATAACATAATGCAAACGTGTAGCTTTTTTTGTGCACTTTGTTTGCAGAAAATAAAGAAATAACAGTAATAAAGTCAGTGAAAAATAAATATTAAGTAAATTGCTTTTCACATATTTATCACTATCAGTTGCAATCCCAGCATCACAAAATGCGTCTGAATAAACATTGCCGGACAGCAAATAGAGACTCGGACATTGCTTAGAAAATATTTTTCATTTTTAACCTCGTATATAGTACGCACTAGGGATTTTGACCTTTAAATTTTGGGGAAAAAATGCGGATTATACTCGAGGATTTACGGTATTTACACTAATTCTATGAGTCCTGAAAAAAACCCCTAAAACCAGATGGTCAAACGTGGAATGCGTTTGGCCATAGATTTACAGCTTTACTTCTGACCCCTTCACTAAACAACATCAGCAACATTACATAAGGGACATCTACAAACATGTCTCTCTCTTTACCCTCTTTTACTCTTTTATTTGTTTCAGTCATTTGACTGCGGCCATACTGGAGCACCGCCTTTAGTCGAACAAATCGACCCCAGGACTTATTCTTTGTAAGCCTAGTACTTATTGTATCGCGTATCTCTTGCCGAACCGCTAAGTTACGGGGACGTAAGCACACCAGCATCGGTTGTCAAGCGATGCTGGAGGGACAGACACAGACTCATAAACATATACATACATATAT
>NC_068986.1:108639215-108641415 GCF_001194135.2 Octopus bimaculoides
TTTCTTCTTTTCTCTCTCTCTTTCGCTATTTCTTTCTCCTTATCTTTCTTATGTTGTTTAGTTCCTATCTCACATGTGGTACTTTTCATTATGTATTCCATTTTTAAAGTAATTCTCATTCTTGTTGTTGTTAATGCTGTTGATTTTTTTCTTGTACTGCTGTTGTTGCTGCTCCTGCTGATGATGATGATGAGGAGGAGGAGGAGGAGGAGGATGCTGTTGTGCTTGCCCTCGTTTCTTTTTTCTTACTTTTGTAAAGGAGAGAAAGAGTGTGTCTATGTATGTGTGTCTATGTATGTGTGTGAATGTGTGTGTGTGTGAGTGTGTGTGTGAGTGTGTGCGTGAGTGTGTGTGTGTATGTGTGTGTGTGTGTAGAAGTCAGAGAGTTTGTCTGGGGGTAGATATATTGGGTTTCCTATTTCTTTCTTAACTTTAATTAGACTCAGACCAACACTGTTAATGGCAGTATAAACTATGATCTGGGCGTTCTAGCCATGACCAACCCATCTTCCTTTTGTATATCCGGGATTACATTGTCCGATGTAACTTTTCAATTGTCGAGATTAGGTGCACGTCACACACGCACACACACTCACACTCACAAACACACACACGCACACACACACACACACACACATTAGAGCATTCATATATTAACAGTTTAGATCTTAATTATAATAAACATATGAAAGCATTATTCTATGCTAATTTAGTTCATTTTGTGAAGCTCCCTTTTCAGTTTGTAATTTTTTTTTACAGGTACAGCAAAGTGCGAACCATGGCAAACAATTTAAATGAAGAGCAAAGATGGTGGATACTGAAGTGGATTTTTTTTTCTTTTTTTTTTTTTTGGAGTTGTAAAGAACAAGGTTTATGAGAAGAATCCCAAAACAGTAAATGAATTTTAAAAGATTACATTTCTGACGCATTCACTGAAATTGATGGACATCGGAAATTGTGCTCTGAAGAGAGTGTGCTCTCAGAGTGTTCTGAAGAGGTTTGAAGAATGTTGCAATGTTGAAGGTGGACATTTTGAACATCTGGGAGATTAAACATTGTTTAAGTTGTGCATAAACAATATGATTGTAAGATAGAAATTTAAATGTAATAAAATGTTTTAAAAGAAATTTAAAGTGCCTACGTGATAACTGTAAACCTACTTTTGGGCCAACCTCTCTCTCTCTCTCTCTCTCTCTCTATATATATATATATATATGTATGTATGTATGTATGTATGTATATCCTTTACTTGTTTCAATCATTTGACTGCAGCCATGCTGGAGCACCGCCTTTAGTCGAACAAATCGACCCCAGGACTTTTCTTTGTAAGCCTGGTACTTATTCAATATCCACGAACTCAGACATCCCAAATTAAAGAAGGATTTACAACCAAAAGCCCTACCATACATCTCCACACACAACCCCCGTAACAATGAAGCCTTCGACACCATCCTTCAAAACATTCCCCTACTAAAAAAGGACCACAGAATGAACTTAATCCTGCAAACATACACTAACATAAAAAGCAAGAGATAACCCACATCTATGAGAAGTCTCCTAACACAGTCTGCGTAAAAGAATGCCTCTGCACAGATCCCAGATCAAAATTCCCCAAAACAGAAAAATAGCATTCAGCCAACACTTCTACATTTGCGCCAATTACAAAAATCCAAGCTTCAGAATTTTTCCCCTTTACCAATTCGGGGACGATACAACGTGTAGGCAAGGAATTAGTAAAGAGACTCTCTTTATTACGAAATACAGACCCATTTTGAACGCATCTACAACAAACGACATATCCACCACGGCCTTAGAATAACACAAACACACACGCAAATATTAAAAATGATACACTCAAGAGATACCCAAGAATTCATTTAAAAAACAATCCCAATCACTGCTATAACCCATAACGAACCACTTTTAGGTCACTTGACCATTTAACATCCTACTACTATCATACCACCTGCATTCCTCTATCATTCTCCCTTCCCTTTCTCCTTCTTCTTCGTCTTCTTCCTCTCCGCCACTTCCTTCCTAACTTTACTACTATTGCTGTTTAGAATAACAACTACGCAAATTTTATAAACAATACATTCAAGAATTCAATTACTTCCACCATCCACAAGTCACTTTCAGGGCACTTGACCATTTAACATCCTACTATCATGGCACTCCCGCATTCTTCTTCTTCTTCTTC
>NC_068986.1:108647451-108648034 GCF_001194135.2 Octopus bimaculoides
GTGTGTGTGTGTGTGTGTGTGTGTGTGTGTGTGTGTGTGTGTGTGTGTGTGTGTGTGTGTGTGTGTGTGCGTGTGTAGTGTTATTTTCTGCATATTTGTAAGTCTGGGTGTAGGCGGGGTGGATGTGTTATTCATGTTTTTTAATCATTCCCAAGGCACCTGTTATTTTAGGGATGGTTTCTATCTTCAGTAAACCCCACCACCCAGCGCCATCTGCAGGTTATTTCTAGTTCCAAATCTTTATATTTGGAGATTTTCTCCGTTTCTTTACCGTTTCTGTTATTTCGATTACGGGTTACTTACTTTCCCGGTACTTCTTCACAACACAATCAAATCAATTAGCCTTGCTCTCCCTATCTCTATTTATTGTTATATCTCAGAGTAATTAAGGTCGTTTTGTCATTCTCTGGGGCTCTTTCTCGTTTGTGTTTATACAAATTATTTTCCTGTTGCTACCACATACAGCACATCGAAGTCTCAACCCTGTGATGTATGCCATAAATCTTTCTCTACTAAGATAAAGAAACTAAGAAGCTTGAGAAAAATACGGTTAAATGTCCGCCCCCCCCCCCCGAACCTCCAC
>NC_068986.1:108648044-108648621 GCF_001194135.2 Octopus bimaculoides
ATGTCCGCCCCCCCCCCCCGAACCTCCACAGCTTCGGCAATTAATTAAGGCGTCAGCTTCATTACATGCTTATGGTGGTTCCTGGGGCGATCAAGTTATGCCTTTGTACTGCAAGCAAGAATCCTTCAATCCCAGTTTTGAGTTCTGCGCTTCTCAGCTACCGTTGCGATATTTTAAAAAAGCTGCTTCTACTTTCCAAGCGTTGAGAATGGAAGAACTTTTCTTGCTGTCACTTGCTCGCTACAACAGCGACGGATCCGGCGCCTTTCGTGGAAGCTTTCGCCCGCTTCTTAGGACCAACTAACCTGTGCTCGACCGCCGTTGACACGGAATCCTTCTCCACTTCGATCTTCGAATTCTGTACCCGGTTTCTGGCTTTTCCCAGAAATTCTGTTGTTTCTCTTCTCTTCTCACTTCGTCTTCCATTTCATGTCCTTGTTTTGTTTTGTCGGCTTCTTTAACCCATAAAGCGCTGTGACTTGCACTTACATAGCATGGACTGCTGGGCACATATTATAAAAATAAGACTACCATGCGCACATAAAAAACAAACAAAAAAAATAGTTAAAATATCTTA
>NC_068986.1:108649430-108651901 GCF_001194135.2 Octopus bimaculoides
TTCAGAATCGTTTGTTTATGTAGTCGGTACTTAATGTATATCGGCTGAATGGACGTCAGTGATTGGTTGAAATTACAGAAATACGACAACTTTAACATGGAATAACTTAGGGATTTCTTTTTTTTTTAAGAAGACTAAGAGAAAAAGATGTTTTATATGACACATTCTACCAGTGTTCCAAGTTTCAAAGTGTTTCGTTAATGAAAAATGTGGCCCCCGTTTTAAAAAAGATCCAAATATCTTCTTAGTTTATAATGGTGGCAAGTTTTACATCATCTGAAAAGTCATTAGTTGAACTATTAGTCCTCTTGCATTCTGGGGGGTATCGGAGCGTTTGAGTGACATTAGACTCCAACAAATGCCCATAAATTAAATGCATCTACCTGGACCAAATCGTGGCCTGTCGACCTGTGCCTGAGGGCTACGGACGTGGCCCGTCGCGCTTTATGTGTTGAGTCAGAAAACAATCTTATTTTGTTTGTTTGTTTGTTTGTTTTGTAGCTATTCTCCATTGCTTTTTATTTTGTGGTCCTTCCGGGAATATTCTGTATCAATTGTTTCTGTATATAGGCACAGGCGTGGCTGTGTGGTTAAGAAGTTTGCTTCCCGAACACATGGTTCAGGGATCAGTCCCACTGCCTGACACTTTGGGAAAGTGTTTTTTTTTTTACCATAACCTAAGGCCGACCAAAGCCCTCTGAGTGAATTTGGTTGACGGAAACTGAAAGAAGCTCGTCCTATATATGCGTGTATGTCTTTGTGTCTGTGTTTCTCAACTAGTGTTGCTGTGCTTACGTCCCCATAACCTAGAGGTCTGGGAAAAGAGACAGACAGCATTAAGTACTGGCGGTGATTCATTCGATTAAAAACTCTTCAAGATGGTGCCCCAGCATGGCCGCAGTCTAAGTAAAACATACAAAACGGAGAGATTACTCAAGGCTCCTATCACCCCTCCCCTTGTATTTGTAGCGAATACAATCTTTATCTGATTCAGGTGGCGTTCTAAACGCATTCGATATCATTCGTGTTCACCAGTCTAATCATGCTAGTTACGTTAGTATCCAGTGGATAATATTATAACACTAATTAGAACTTATTACTGGCTCAGCGAGTCTATTAATACCTTGGCTCTAGTTCATGAGTTAATTTGATACGTGTGTAATATTCGTTGCTAGCATTTGTCTTTCATTCGTGTTTGTGTGTTGTGTTGAAGCCTGGTTCATTGATTCCAAAGTATTTATAATTCTGTGCTTGATCTGACGTGACTACACCTACTTAGCTTCGTTACAGAGTCGGACAAAATGCCATGCGTTGTTTTTTTCGGCTTTCTGTTTTTGTTTTTTTGTTTTTTTTTACGTTCTGAGTTCACATCAGGTTAAGGTTATATTCACTTTTTGTCTGTCAAGGGTCGATAAAATAAAGAATCAGTCAAGCACTCGGATCTGTGCGATCGACAGTCATATAACTTTCAAATTTTGTACCTATAATTGAAATAATAATAATAATAATAATAATAATAATAATAATAATAAATGCCCGGATGCAGTACCAGGCAGTGGCTCTCATGGCTTCTGATCTTAATTGATTGGAAGTGTTATCATGTACATTGTTTTGTCTTGGTATAAAAAGTTGGGTTACAGCAAATATTCTGCTCAATACCACAGATTTGCTTGTCAGTTGTTTGACCTTAACCAGTTGAGCATGTCCCTTAGTGGCTGACGATATGTGCATCTCTGATCATGAGCAGAAGTAGTGGGGGAGCATCACGGCCATGTGTTGAGAGGAATTCTTTGGGGTTTGAATAATTCAACTCTTATTCAAGGACCTCGACCTGAAGAAAATTCTAACTGGGCCCCACCTGCAAGGTCATGCGCTGTTTATCTCGATATGAGATCACCATGTCGCGCAGATATGGTTGTGATGCATGTGCCTGGTGTCTCCTTAACAGTCGGGGAGCAGTAGTTGGTCGTCCGAACAGTGACTAGAGACAACAGCAAGAAATACAGAAACTTTCCTAATAGCAGAGATAAAATAGCTTTTTTCCTCTAGGCACAAGGCCCGAAATTTTTGGGGGAAGGGGAGACCAGTCGATTAGATCGACCCCAATACGCAACTGGTACTTAATTTATCGACCCTGAAAGGATGAAGTACAAAGTCGACCTCGGCGGAATTTGAACTCAAAATGTAAAGACAGACGAAATACCTATTTCTTTACTGCCCACAAGGGGCTACACACAGAGGGGACAAACAAGGACAGACAAACGGATTAAGTCGATTATATCGACCGCAGTGCGTAACTGGTACTTAATTTATCGACCCCGAAAGGATGAAAGGCAAAGTCGACCTCGGCGGAATTTGAACTCAGAACGCAGTGGCAGACGAAATACCACTTAGCATTTCGCCTGGCATGCTAACCATTCTGCCTGCTCGCCGCCTTAGTAGAAAAGTTTATTAAAGCAGCAAAATGGCAG
>NC_068986.1:108653767-108654034 GCF_001194135.2 Octopus bimaculoides
GCTAAACACTCGACTAATGTTTTGAGAAGAAGAAGAAGAAGAAGAAGAAGAAGAAGAAGAAGAAGAAGAAGAAGAAGAAGAAGAAGAAGAAAGAAAGAAAGAAAGAAAGAAAGAAAAAAGGAAAGGAAAATAGGAATAGCGGTGGGTGTAGTGTGAGGAGGCGGTTAGTAGTAGGTGTGAGTCAGCACTGAACTGTCTGAACCATTTGCAGCAAAGGACTATATATATGTATGTATATATATATATATATATATATATATATATATA
>NC_068986.1:108654044-108654695 GCF_001194135.2 Octopus bimaculoides
TATATATTTATATATATATATATATATATGTATACATATATGTATACACACACACACACACATGTATTGTAGTATTTATATCATTCATTCGGCACGTCATTCTCCTGTACCTTTGCACCACCCCCTCTGCATCCCCGGGTGTGCAAGGTTTCTTGGTAAATGAAAAGAATAGATTGAAGGTTCGAATCCGGTTAAATGGTATTCTCTTCCACCTACCTCCGTCGTCTTCTATACACATACGTTTCTATATTCACACACCTCATTGGTGCAACGTGTGGCCAACAATACTTAGTGGCTTCAGATTCTAGTACAAGGCCAGTAAGTCGATTACTTCGACCTCAGTACTCAACTGGTATTTATTTTATCTCTTCCCAAAGAATGAAAGGCAAAGTGGAACTCGACAGAATTTGAACTCAGAACATAAAGACAGACGAAATACCGCTAAGCATTTCGCCCGGAGCGTACTGACTCTGCCAGCTCGCTGCATTAATGGCTAACAGGAGTGGCTGTGTGGTAAGAAGCTTGGTCCCCAACCACATGGTTCCGAGTTCAGTACGATTGCGTAGCACCTTAGACAAGTGTCTTCTACTATAGCCTCGGGCCAACCAAAGTCTTCTGGGTGGATTGGGTAGACGGAAACTGAAAGAAGTC
>NC_068986.1:108654878-108656301 GCF_001194135.2 Octopus bimaculoides
TATATATATATATATATATATGTGTGTGTGTGTGTATCTATATATATATGTATGTATGTATATGTTTGTATGTATGTATTTGTGTGTCTGTGTTTGTTCCCCCACTATCGCTTGATTACCGATGTTGGTGTGTTTACGTCCCCGTCACTTAGCGGTTCGGTAAAAGTGACCGATAGAACAAGTACTTGGCTTACAAAGAATTAAGTCCTGGCCTCGATTTGTTCGACTAAAGGCGGTGCTCCAGCATGGCAGCAGTCAAATGGCTGAAGCAAGTAAAATAATAACAGAATAGTTATTGACAAATATTTATTTACGACACAGCATGTATTAGAAATCTAGGATAAATTTTAAGTATCTAAACTATAGTTGTTTTTAAAGTTGTCTCAAAGATATGTAAATAAACTTAATTTCTGTGTGTGAAGTGACTAACAAAGTGCGTTTATATATGTTTAAAGTTTAGTAGCGAAACTGTAGTTTAACTACATAAAATTGACAGCGGAAAATACCGCGAGCAGCTTGCTAAATATGAAAGAGGACGTTAACATAGTTAATATAATTAATATAGTGACGTACCCAACAAAAATATTATTTTAAATCACACTCGTAGTGTGAAGAAGCAATATTTAACTAATTCTCGTATAGAAAGGCAGGAGAGAGAACCCATAGAGTCTTAATTAAACTTAAATCTAAATCTTGAACAGACACGTTCGAGAGTGCCACGACAAGTACAAGCGTATTTCGGTCTTGTTAGCCGTCATCAGCAAGGTTTAATCAAACTGTTACAGGAAATGTTTCGATGACTCTAAGAAGAATATAGGATTTTTGTGAAGGAACACAGAGTAGCGTATAAGTTAGAAGAATAAAGCCAAGAAATGCTTACTGTCTGAATGACTAATAATGAGGTCTAACGTTTGCTTTAAAAGTCTCCTACCAACTCTTCAACTGTTCACTGAACCACATCAGTCGTTTGAAGATCGGCAACAGGAAACACTGTGTAACGACTCATGCAGACTTCAGCTTTTAACAATAAATATCATCGCGTTCTACTCAACAGTAGGCGTTGGAGATACCGTGAGAAACGTAAGGAACCATTGTATAAGGACTCAATACGCCAAAGAAAGGGTCAGCATTTAGTTTTTGATCAGTGACTCTAAGAGAGTAAGCATTTCGGGGGAATTTTTCTATGCAACAGTAGAAAATTCTATACGAGTCACTTATCATGTAACACATACATACATACATACATCTAAAGATCAAACCGCTCTCGAACGTGTCTCTTTGTCTTACACACACACACACACACCGCACACACAGGCACGCGCGCACACACACACACACACACACACACACACACACACATACGTACACATGCGTGTGTGCGTGTGTGTATCTGTGGATATGTATGAATGCATGTATATATATA
>NC_068986.1:108657432-108658112 GCF_001194135.2 Octopus bimaculoides
TATATATATATATATGTATGTATATAAACATATATATACATATATATACATATGTATATATATATATGTATATATATATATAGGTTGTGTGTTTGCATATATGTATGCGTGTATGTGCGTGCGTGGGTATGCGTAATTTGCAAAATTGTTACCTTTTAATTTGAGGCAGCATGTAACGGCATCCCCCGGGGATTTTGTTCTCAGCTGAAGGCACCATTTCACTGTGTTTCACATTATACATATTGACAGTCCTCTCGGCCAGTTGGTATGTAAATATAATTAACATAAAGCAACCCTTATTATAATATCACACAATATTAAAGAATGGCTCAATGGATTTTGTTATACATTCCTGGCGAATGACGTCAGCTAATTCACCTGCAGCGATTGCTTTACTTCATAAGAATGGTCGGGGGAGGCACAATAATTATTTTAAGCCAAAACACGAAGTCATTACAGATGAGATACGTCAACTGTCCTTACTGCATCTCTCTTTCTCTTTCTCTCTCTCTCTCTCTCTCTCTCTCACACACACACACACACTCTCTCTCTCTCTCTCTCTCTCTCTCTCTCTCTCTCTCTCACACACACACTCTCTCTTTCTCTCTCTCTCTCTCTCTATGTATCTATCTATCTATTTATCTACCTGTGTTTTTGTCCGACAATCTCTCTCTCTCTCT
>NC_068986.1:108658482-108660206 GCF_001194135.2 Octopus bimaculoides
GTGTGTATATATATATATATATATATATATGTAAATGTATATATATGTATATATATGTATATATATGTATATATATACATATATATATATATATGTAAATGTATATATGCATTTGTGTGTGTGTGTGTGTGTGTGTGTGTGTGTGTGTGTTTGTGTGTCCGTGTGTGTATGCCCGTGTGTGTGTGTATGTAAATGGGGTTAAGCATCAACAACCGCTCTATTACGAGCTCTGGTACCAAATCTCAGATTTCGTTTTCTTTCTTCCAGGAATCTCGTCTTGAAGTTCTTCAGAAAATGGTCGAAGATCGTTTGTTTTTCTCACCTCGTGATTGAAATTTAAAAAATTAAACAACACACATTACATGAAAATTTTACAAGTCTTTTAACTGTGAAGCCATCCAACCTGATCCAGGGAAAAAATATGGCGGCGAATTAGCAGGGTTGTTTAAAGAGTAGGACAGAATAAATCGCTATGTTGGATCTGACACTCAGAATAATAAGTCCCAATCTCACTGAGGTTATCTTTCTCGTTCCAGTTAATCGAGGGCGGCATATTGCCAGAATTCTAAGAATATTGGGCTGAATTCCATGTGGTAATTGTTCCGGTTCTTTAAGTTGAAATCCCGCCGGTTCCCGTGAGTGGTACCACCTGGGGTAGATGCCTTTAGCTGAGTCCACTCTGCTGTAAGCATTCGGACCCAGTTGATGGATACCTACTTCACTCCCTTTTATTAGTCTCGGGACCTCAGTAGAGAGTTGTGGGCTCTGACCCTCCTTCTGATTAAGTGGTTAAACAGTCTCTCGACCATTATAAGTGGCGGATTCAAATTTGGTGAAGGTACTTGTTAAAGAATTACTGTATTTGATGGTCTATAAGATGCACATTTTTTCTTTTTACCTAAAAATGGCTTTAAAACTCTCCCTGCGTCCAATGCACTCGATGTAGGCTCGAAACTTGCTCAAAGCCGTATGTATGTTTACAAAACGTGTGCTGCCATCTATTGGGGATTAATCGCATACGGTATGTTCATATCGAATATGGATGCAATAAATTGCTTATTTTTACCGGTAATGGCATAAAGTTATACAGGTAAATGGAGGAATTAAAACATTATTTTAGTGGTAATTTATTTTACAAAAGTATAGCCTAAGCTGAAGTGCGTGCTATGCACTCGTACTATGCGCTCGTACTATGTTCGTACTATGCTCGTACTATGCTCGCACTATGCACTCGTACTATGCGCTCGTACTATGCGCTCGTACTATGTACTCGTGCGTCTTTTAGGCCACCAAATACGGTATATTCAAGATATCATAAAAATCTAAAACATAAATGTTTTCTCGTTATTTTAACACTCCTGTAGATTGCAGAGGCCTAACTTTTAGCTTGGCTAACTTTTGCTTAACTCAGATACCGATAATGAGATTATTGTCCAGATCAATTTCAGCCACTGATCAAGTGATTTGTGAAATCCATTTTCCAGATTACTGTATTTAATATTTACATTTATCCCATTCACGACGATCTAATTCTGCCGTCGCATCGTGTGGGTGGGTGTCATTGCATATGTTGCGTCTGAGACGCGAGATGAAGTCATGGCGCATATGGAACACATCTATACAGCAGACGTCTCACTCTGTACAGTCATGGATGTGTATGAGTATATATATATATATATATATATATACACACACATACATACATATATATATATATATATATA
>NC_068986.1:108664922-108666231 GCF_001194135.2 Octopus bimaculoides
TAAATTTCAACTATGTATGTATGTGTATATATATATTCAATTAATTCTATTAAATAAATAAAATCAATTCTTTAATAAATAAATAAATGAATAATTCTATTTATTTAATTATGCAGCTGAGGATAGCTCTGCATTTAAATTGGTGTAATGATTGCGTTGTTCAATTAAATGGAGCCGCCTGAAACGGTCGTACTGCATCACCTCTGGATATCCTGTTGCTTATTTTGATTTTATTCACCTTATTTTTGAAATTGTACGGATAATACCGCACTAAGTTTTGGTGCCTCAACTTAAGTACCTAATTCATCTGAATCTCAATTATATATATATATATATATATATATGTAACATAACGTGTCTTGAATTGCACAACAATGCAGAGTGGACTATAATAACCGTTATAATTTAATTATTCATAGTCCCATATAATAATAATATTTCGGAATATAAAGACCCCTTCTTCAGATATTGCTAGGAATTGATTGATTGACTCACTGCTATAATCGGTTTTCCAGCGATTATAGCATTAAGTCGATCAATTCCTAGCGATATCTGAAGAAAGAATTTTCATATTCCGAAATGTTATTATTATATGGGACAATGGATAATTAAATTATAATGGTCATTATAGTCCACTCTGCATTGTTGTGCCATTTAAGACACGTTATATTTTACAAACAATACACAATGCTTCAAGCGAACTACAATACTCTCCTATATGTATATATATATCATCCGCTGCGGAAAGAAACACACTGGCATGCATTTTTATGCACATTTGACTTGTAGAAACGTGTGCTCGTGTGCATGTGTATAAGCGTGTATGTATGCATATAAGGATGCATGTATTTGCATGTTCTCGGCTTCACCAAACGATTATTGCTCGTTAATCTGGAATTTGTAAAGCGACGGGTGGTATATTCCCAAAGAAACGAGTGGCAAAGGAGAACAGCTTCAGACACCTCGTTACCATTCACTATTCACTGATAACAGAACGAGAGAGCGAACTGACGCAAATGCGAAAGCGATGAGCAGAAGCGGTTGGGGAAATGCCAGCACACGCTAAGATAATTTAGACACAGGCTCAATCGACTGACATATTCATCCGAACGGACATTGTTTAGGAAGAACAGGAATTCAGGCAGATGCAAAGTATAAAACACTTATGAAACAAAAAATATTTCTTATGTTTACCACAAGAAATACAAAAAAAAAAAAAACCCAGAAAAGAAAAGAAAAGATCACGCAAAGATTTAATGTCTTCAACGGGAAGTTCAGGTATTAAAAGCTATTTTACTTTGTTTTACTT
>NC_068986.1:108666675-108667044 GCF_001194135.2 Octopus bimaculoides
GGGCGAAGGCTCAAAACGTTAAAGACTCTCTATTCCCGAGCGTTATACTAATACAAGACGACCGGGGGGAGGTTTCGTAACGACGTCGTCGTCATTGTTGTGGTGGTTATGGCGAGAGGGGGTGTTGAGGTGGTAGTGGGTGGGTGTGGGTGATGTTGGTGTCGGTTGTGGCGAGAATTGATGCAAGCATCAACAGACATCGGAGTCGATTCTTGTTCATCGGATACAAAACGTCTCACACCCAGTTTGGGCGGTTTCGATTATTTTTACAAAGTCATTCCGTTAAAACAATGCACACACACACACACACGTATGCGTGTGTATATATATATACCCAGATATGCACCTATACATACAGGTGGATGTCGG
>NC_068986.1:108667054-108669624 GCF_001194135.2 Octopus bimaculoides
ATATATATATATATATACACATATATAGATACATACACACACACACACATATACACACACACGCGTGTGTCTGTGTGCGCGCGCGCGGGCGTGTAATCTTCAGTTGCATGAATCTAAGATTTCATCCAACAATGTATGTGTGAATTAAGCTGAAATTAATACATTTGACTGTTGTACCCGACTGTCTTTTATACAATCACACCGCAAACAGAAAATGACGGATTACTTGGACCGGTTTCAGTTCTATGATGCGATCTCTTCAACATTTGAGCTGCCATCTTTAATTTTCAGTAATTTATTTATCAAAGTAATAGCGACGAAGTCGTCATTTATGGTTTTTTAGATAAATGTAGAATAACATGTATGTGCGTGTGTGTATGTATGTATGTATTCTTTTTCTTTCTTTTTACTTGTTTCAGTCATTTGACTGTGGCCATGCTGGAGCACCTCCTTTAGTCGAATTAAATCGACCCCAGGACTTATTCTTTGTAAGCCTAGTACTTATTCTATCGGTCTCTTTTTGCCGAACCGCTAAGTTACGGGGACCTAAACACACCAGCATCGGTTGTCAAGCAATGTTGGGGGGACAAACACAGATACACAAACATATACACACACGTACATATATATATACATATATACGACAGGCTTCTTTCAGTTTCCGTCTACCAAATCCACTCACAAGGCTTTGGTTGGCCCGAGGCTATAGTAGAAGACACTTGCCCAAGGTGCCACGCAGTGGGACTGAACCCGGAACCATGTGGTTGATCATTATTCAGTTTTATTTCAAGATTTCTTGCTAATAGAGAAAGATCCGGTTTCTAACCTAGATCCAAGGCTCCTTCATTGGAATTTCAACACCAACAACAGTTTTTTTATGTATGTATATGTGCAGAGATGTATATTTTGTTTTATATATGTCTTTTCATGCATACACTTGTATATCTAGACATGCTCATATATACTTATATACGTATGTATGTATGTATGTATGTATGTATGTATGTATGTGTGTGTGTATGTGTGTACGTGTGTGTGTGTGTGTGTGTATGTATGTTTTAGTCTGGCCAAAAAGGCCGGGTTTTTTTTTTTAAAGTAAATAAGACACGTTTTAAACACAAGCCGATTTATTCAATCAATGAAACATGTACCGTTTCGTTTCAATATCTTCTGCTGTGCTTGTGGTTAGATCCAGTGTTTCCTGCTCAGACAATTTTCTCTCCTTTACTGGAGGAAAAAAACCTTCCAAGCGAAATTTCACATCCTCTCCGGAGTTGAAGCTTTGTCCATTCAATGAACTTTGAAGAGACTGAAACAGGTGGAAATCTCAAGTTGTAAGGTCGGGCGAATATGATGATTGAATCAGACCTTCCCAGCCAATTTCCAGTAAGTTCAACCGCGTCTGTAAAGAAGTGTGCAGTCGTGGATGAAAGATAATTCCCTTACGATTAGCAAATGCTGCATAATTTTGGTGGATCGCTGTCTAATTTGTCCAACTATTAACCGTATACATCTGAATCGATAGTTCTGACCGTAGGAAGAAGCCCATCAAAGACAATACCCTTCAAATCACACCAAATTGAAAGCATCACCTCCTTTGAGTGGAGTCCTGCTTTGGAGGTGGATTGTAGTGGTTCACTGCGCTCCCCCCCCCACCACGATCGTATACATTTCGTATTATTATAGACGATCCATTTTTCATCCTTTGTGACCTTCTCTTCCAAAATGGATCGTCTTATTGATGCCACGCAGTGGGACTGAACCCGGAACCATGTATGTATATAAATTTTAAGTATCATTGCAATACAATACCACTTTCCAGCCAAATTAAGCATCGTAGAGGTAGAGTTGTAAATAAGAAATAGTGGTGCAACAAGGCACTAATGTTTGCTGGAAATAGCAGTCGATAACGATATGACACTATGTAAAGGTTCATTGCAATGTATGTTGGAAAAGATGCATGCGGTCAGCGAACTTAAAAAATTTTCGTCTTACACAGAAGGCCTGTACGTATATGTTATTGAATGTAATGTCATCATATGATGTGGTTCACATAACTGATCAAATGTTACCCAATGACATTCAATAACATTGATTAGTTGTATTAAGTTGTTACTGGCAACTTGAAACCAGATCATTTAGTTTTAGGCGTTAAATATTCGTGAGTCTTTCAGTTTCTAACGTTTTTGCCATGCTTACATTTATTGTCTCTTTACCTCCGCCTTAGCGAAGACGGGGATATTGTTTTCAGTCGTGTTTGTTTGTTTGTTGGTTTGTTTATCCGTGGACAAGATATCTCAAGAACTGCTGGGTGGATTCGGATGAATCTTTCAGGGATATTTGCTCTCGTGACTGCTACGAACTGATTAGATTTTGGGTTCGATCCGGTACCGGACAAGGATTCTAAATTATTTTTCCTGTTTTTTTTTTATTTAATTTCTGAGAGCGGTCGGGTTCATTTTTAGTATTCTCATTTGTGAGAGCAGTCGAGTTTATTTCAGATATTCTCATTTTAAAAATCATCTCTGGTTAATTGTTGAAAGGACTTTGGTGTTGCCTTGGCAGAGGTT
>NC_068986.1:108670163-108671002 GCF_001194135.2 Octopus bimaculoides
GTTACTTCAGCGTTGCGGGTACTTGTCCGCTTTGTTTTTACGTCTAAGTCTTTTTCGCTCGTATCATATTATGATCTCTTATTTATAATTGGAATGACATTCGAGAATCACCGTTTACAGAAGATTTATTTGTTAAATATTTCTCCATGTTTCTACTGTTACGTTGTAAATATAACTAAAACGCTTTCAGGGAAAAGCATTCAAGGTTGTCTGCAATTTTGTAGAGACAATAAAAATGTCGGATTAAAAAGGTCTGGCTTAAAGACATGCTTAGTAAAGAAACAGCCGTTAAGTAATCTGTATCTAATGCTACTTTCGTTTATATATATATATATACACACACGACGGTCTTCTTTCAGTTTCTGTCTAAGGTTTTGGTCGGCCTAAGGCCATAGTAGAAGATACTATCCAAAGGTGCAACGCAGTGACACTGAACCTGGAATCATGTGGTTTGGAAGCAAGCTTCTTACCACACAACCACGCCTACGCCTTGTGTGTGTATATATATATATATATATACACACACACACACACATCTCAATAGATTTGATCCAAATTTGTGTTATAGTGATGTAAATGAAAAACGTAGGGTATGTTTTATATGTTCTAAGAAAGGAGTCAGATAATCTAGGAACAATTTCAGTTTATAAAACTATAAATGCCAACATTATCATTATTATTATTATTATTATTATTATTATTATTATTATTATTATTATTATTATTATCATTAAGATTAAGATTAATGTAATATAAAGCTGAAGCAAATTAACACCAAATATACAGTGCGTGTGTTTTTATTGGCTAAACTGGCAATATGACCATCCCCAAGTACAACA
>NC_068986.1:108672229-108674125 GCF_001194135.2 Octopus bimaculoides
ATATATATATATATATATATATATAAGAAGGAATGCTGCAAAGTTCCTGGTTTTGGGTAAAAGAAAATACAGGAGGATCAGTTAATTAAGTTTTAATGAACATGTAATCTCCTCTCAGATTCACACACTTATTGCAGTAGTTCTTCAGTTTTTCTAAGCCCTGGAAAGGAATTCGTAAGGTTGGCCTCCAGCCAGGCATTTCGCGACACCCTTAAAAGTCCGGAACTTTGCGACTGAAAAGTTCAGAACTGACCAGGTTACTCTTATGGAATGTCACTAAATGAGGTTTATTTTTCAACATGGTCCCCTTTGTGGTTCGCAGACCTCTTCCATCGGTGTTCCAAACAACGTAAGTGGGTCAAGTTTTAACAAACTTTTGTATTCGTTATATATACATGTACACACACACACTCACACATACTCACACACACACACAGATACACATACACACAAACAATCATATATATATATATATATAAGTGAGTGTCGATAAATAAAGTACCAGTTACGCACTGGGGTTGATGTAATCGACTTAATCCCCTTGTTTGTCCCCTCTATGTTTAGCCCCTTGTGGGCAATAAAGAAATATATATGTATTTGTATGTGTATATAAGTATAGGCGTGTATTCACATGCTTCTTCTTCTTCTTTTCCCTCTACTTCTTCTTTTCCCACTTCATCTTTTTCTTCTTAATAATAATAATAATAATAATAATAATAATAATAATAATAACGAAATTACGTTATAGTTGTAATGTTGGCTGATGGAGCAGATGGAGTGTGCAAAAAGTCAAGGATATGCAAGCAGTAATGGACGCATATAAACATTACCGTAAATCCGGCCGCCGTCTTCAGGGTGGAGAGATTGGCATTTAACAGTTCATATAATGCAGGGAAATTTAAGGATAAGATGGGTAGCGAAGACAAGCAGAAGGAGGTGAAAGGAGGAAGAAGGAGGCTCGGGGAAGAAGTGTTGAAGCAAAGAAGGGCAAGGAGAGGTAGGCGACGCAGAGAATAAAGAAGGAGGGGGGATCAATGACCAGGAGTTGAGAGAAATAGAAATAGAAGTGGAGAGTCGAGTATAAAGTCCACACCTAGCTCCCTCGGCTCTATTCCGGTGATCGCGACGCTTCATCAGTAAGAGGACGTTGGTGTTTCCATGAAGGAATTCTTCACCATGGAGGACAAAAGCTGGTATCAGCATGGGATCAAAGAACTGGCAGAGGGGGTGGGTGGCTTCAGACGGTGCAACACGATGACCTCTGCTTTACTAAATATATATATGCACATATATATGTACATATATATATGCATATATATATGTTAATATATATATGCATATATATATGTGTATATATATATGTGCATATATATATGCATATATATATATGTTAATATATATATGCATATATATATATATATATGTATATATATATATATACATATATACATGCATATATATACATACAAATATATATGCATATATATATATATTTATATATATATATATGTGTGTGTGTGTGTGTGTGTTGTATCTAGGGAGTCATTAAAACAATATATGCAAAACCGAAATATATGTGTGTATGGCTATGTGTGTGTATGGCTGTCTGTGCGTGTGCTCGTGCATGTACACGCATGTGTGTGTGTGTGTGTGTGTGTGTGTGTGTAGGTATGTATAAAAGTATGTACGTTGACATACAGGTATGCATGTATGCATGTATGTATGGCGCTCGGTGTAAGGCAGCCGTCGTTCCGGAAGTGTCAGATTTCATCCGAGTCTCTTGGTTCGGAATTAGTATGGAAGTCACACAACGCTCCTCCGTTGATATATTTGTGATGAAGTCTTTATTTCTTTTCCCCCGCAAAATCTCCATACCTCCTGGACATTTTGGCATTC
>NC_068986.1:108679245-108681332 GCF_001194135.2 Octopus bimaculoides
GACGAAGAAGGAGGAAGAGGAGGAGGAGGAGGAGGAGGAGGAAGAAGGGAGAAGAAGAAGAAGAAGAAGAAGAAGAAGAAGAAGAAGAAGAAGAAGAAGAAGAATATCGTTCAGAAAATACGACATTCGCAAATAACCATCATCATCATCATCATCATCATCATCATCAGAAACACTTAATTGCCCTGTTCTTAATAAATTTGAAAACCGAACGTGATTGTCGCGGCTGTAATAGGTTTGACCAGAGGTTGACCCTGGGTTAAACAGCAACAGCCATTCTCCATGTGTTGGAATGACCATTATTGTAAGAACTGGTGCCGCTAAAACCAAAGCGAAAAAGACACGAGCTTTGCTGTTTTTTGTTTAATGTTTCTCACACATTTCGATTGATATTCAAAACGCAACTAATGGACACCTCGCCATCTTCATAGATTATCCCGACCCACGGGATCGAATTCACCCATCAGCTAGTACGTATCTTGTTGGAGAAACCTCACCTGTTATGTTTATAGGGGAAACAAGAAACCCCAGGTGATACAGGTTGAGTCACTGTCCTGCTCGGGATTAAGCTCACCCTCTTTACAAATGCCTACAGTTGCCTAGTTAGACTAGGGGTTGGTTCTCAGCCCCTTTTTATCTATGGACCCACACTACAATAGGATGGCTGAGGTACTTTGAACAGTAGAGTCTGGCATAGACTCTATCAAATAGGTAAAAAGGACAGAAGCCACGGTTGGAATTGGTACAACTTAAATCATGTTAGCACGACCGACGCTGACCTGGAACTAAACCACCACCACCACCACAGCAACAACAATAAAAGCAACAACAACAATATATATTATCTATTGTGAAGATTGCCAAAACCAAGTAGGCGCAGGCATGGCTGCCTGGTACGAATTTTGCTTCCCAACCACATGGTTCCGGGTTCAATGCCATTATGTGGCACATTGGGGAAGTATCTTCTACTATGGCCACGCTGATTAAAGTTTTGTGCGTGGATTTGCTAGATGAAAACTGAATGAAGCCCGTCGTATATATATATATCTGTCTCTCTAGCCATCCATTCATACATACATCTTGGCACTCCGTCGATTGCGACGACGAAGGTTCCAGTTGATTCGATCAACGGAACAGCCGGCTCGTGAAATTAACGTGCAAGTGGCTGAGTACTCCACAAACACGTGTACCCTTAACGTAGTTCTCGGGGAGATTCGACGTGACACGGAGTGTGACAAGGCCGGCCCCTTTGAATTACAGGCACAACAGAAACAGGAAGAAAGAGTGAGAGAAAGTTGTGGTGAAAGAGTACAGCAGGGTTCGCCACCATCCCCTGCCGGAGCCTCGTGGAGCTTTAGGTGTTTTTGCTCAATAAACACTCACAACGCCCGGTCTTGGAATCGAAACCGCGATCCTACGAGCGCGAGTCCACTGCCCTAAAAACACTGGGCCATTACGCCTCCACTATGCATACATAATGCATAAATACATACATACATACATACATACATACATACATATGTGTATGTTTGTGTCTGTACTTGTACTCAACCACCGCTTGATAGCCAGTGTTGGTTTGTTTACGTCCAAGTAACTTAAAGATTCGGCAAAAGAAAAAAGTGTGGTGGTGTGGGGTGTATTCGATTCGTTTGACTAAAAATTCTTCAAGGCATTGGCCCCAGCATGGCCGCAGTCTAGAGGAACTAGAACGATGGAAGTTAATCATAGAGGGCAGAGTTTGTTGAATATTTTGAACGGGTGTCGCTGAAGGAGAGAAAAGAAATGAAAAGGAGAGAGTAAGGCAACGACTAAGGGAGGAGGAGGAGGAGAGATAATGAACATGGTATGAGAGAGAGAGAGAGAGAGAGGGGGAGTGAAAGAGAGAGAGAGTTTGGTTGAGTTGGTTCTGGTGAGAAAAGAAGAGGAATAGATATGACGTTGAGGGATTGACCGTTGAAGACAAGGAAAGGGGTGATGGCTTTTGGTTGTTGGTGGTGGTGGTGGGAGGAGGAGGAGGAGATTTGATGATATAGAAGGGAAGAGGAAGAATAAGAAGATGAATATCAACATAGAACATAGAGACAGCC
>NC_068986.1:108683408-108684158 GCF_001194135.2 Octopus bimaculoides
GAAGAAGAAGAAGAAGAAGAAGAAGAAGAAGAAGAAGAAGAAGAAGAAGAAGAAGAGGAGGAGGAGGAGGAGGAGGAGGAAGAAGAAGAGGAGGAAAAAGTAAAAGAAGAGGAGGGAGGGTATGAGGAGGAAAAAGAGGAAGAAGAAGAAGAAGAACAACAACAACAAGTGCACGAGGGGTAAATATCGGAGTTGATCAGCGTTTGACAGTCGTCTGCACTTTTACTTAAATATCGAGAAAAATTTCGTAAAACAAAAGCAGCAAGATGGCTGCTATCATTGTTTTGTTGTTTGTTGTTGTTGCTGTTGGTGGTGATGGCGGCGGTGGTCTTGGTGGTGGTGGTAGCATCGCTGGTGGTGGAGGTACGTGTAATTGTGTCTTGTCACTGTGAGATCAAATGTCGATACTCGGAGTTCGATGCAATGATTGACTGTAAACTGATGAGTCATCGTTTTCAAATTTGTCACCCAAAACACACACAACATTCCTTCTAAATACAAACAACCTAAATACAAACAAATTCACACACACACACACACACTCATTAAAAACAAACATATGCATAATCTCGCACTGTCTGAAACACAGTCCTATATTGGGCATGGTTCTAGGTTCGGTCCTACTGCGTGGCACCTTCAATGTGTATCTTCTAAGATAACCTCTGGCCAACCAAAGCCTTATGAGCGGATTTGGTAGATGGAAACTGAAAGAAGCCCGTCGGATGTATATATATATATATATATATATAT
>NC_068986.1:108685799-108687135 GCF_001194135.2 Octopus bimaculoides
TGTATCGACGTTGAAAGGATGAAAAGTAAAGTCGAACTCGATGGAATTTGAACTCAGAAAGAATTTTGTCCAGCGTACAAATGAATCTCTTAGCTTACCCACTTCTGCTTTAAATCAGTATTGATTTCAAATTCTGGTACATGGTTTACATCGACCCCATGGAATTTACTACGTCGACCCCGAAAGAGTGAAAGGCAATGTGGACCTTGGCAGAATTTGAACTCAGAATGTAAAAACGGACGAAATGCGCTAAACATCTTGTTCGGTGTGCTTACACTTCTGACAGCTGGCCGTCTTCTTTACTGAATTAATATTCTTTTCTCCTCTAGGCACAAGGCCCGAAATTTTGGGGGAGGGGTATAGTCGATTAGATCGACCCCAGTACGCAACTGGTACTGAATTTATAAACCCCCGAAAGGATGAAAAGCAAAGTCGATATCGGCGGAATTTGAACTCAGAACGTAAAGACAGACGAAATACCGCAAAGCATTTCGTCAAATATCTCTCAAATTACATGTTACCATCTTCATGTCAAAACGATTTATTTCAGCTTAAGGTTGTACTTTGCTGATAAGCAAAAGTAAAACATGTCCCGAGTTGTATTTCTCATTAGTGTTAAATATGTTTATAATATATCTCTTTTTATACAAATAATTTTTTTTGTGGTTACCATGCTTTTGCCGGTTCCATACGCATTTGTTTGAGGAGCCTGTATGCAGTCAATAAACGCGGTAGAAATAGCAATGGAAACACTCTCAAATTATACCCTACCGTCTTCAAAAATCGGAAGATATATTAAATTTAGTCGCAGATACAGTCTCTGTGATAAGATAGGAACGGTCACGACCAGAGCGTCTTTGACCCTAGTTCAATTTGGTCAAATATGAATTGGGTTGAACAACAACAAAATCAACTTCGGGCAGAATCTACATTTCAATTGTTGCTGTAGTTTAGCCCTAGGACTATTCCTGATGAGCAGATCTATAATATATGTTGTTCCAACCGTGGCCATTGTTTTCTATTTTCTCTATTTCATTCGTTTTTAATGAGAGACTACGCTAAGGAGGCGCAATGGCCCAGTGGTTAGGGCAGCGGACTCGCGGTCATAGGACCGCGGTTTCGATTCCCAGACCGGGCGTTGTGAGTGTTTATTGAGGGAAAACACCTAAAAGCTCCACGAGGCCTCTGGCAAGGGATGGTGGCAAACCCTGCTGTACTCTTTCACCACAACTTTCTCTCACTCTTACTTCCTGTTTCTGTTGTGCCTGTAATTCAAAGGGTCTGCCTTGTCACACTGTGTCATGCTGAATATCCCCGAGAACTACGTTAAGGGTAC
>NC_068986.1:108688667-108689590 GCF_001194135.2 Octopus bimaculoides
AAGGCACACAGAGCTGCGCTCGGTAGTGAAGTGAAAGCACGGTATAAAAATAAAACTACTGAACAATAATAATAATAATAATAATAATAATAATAATAATAATAATAATAATAATAAACACCAGGACTTACAAATATATATAACATACAGAAAATTGCACTACTGGGTACTGCACACATTCTATGCAAAACATTTTCAATACAGTAACCATAAGAGCATCACCGCAAACCACAGCACGTACCCTAGGCACACAGAGCTGCGCTCGGTAGTGAAGTGAAAGCACGTTATAAAAATAAAACTACTGAAGAAGAAGAAGAAGAAGAAGAAGAAGAAGAAGAAGAAGAAGAAGAAGAAGAAGAAGAAGAAGAAGAAGAAGAAGAAGAAGAAGAAGAAGAAGAAGAAGAAGAAGAAGATTTAAAGTGGGCAATACGAAAGTTGTGGTCAATGAAGAGAGAAGACGTGATACCAAATAGTAATTGGTGCACTTGGAAGTATCAGCAGTCAGCTACCAACATGGCTGAGAAAGATCGGTGCAAGTGTGAAGGTAGAACATTGCTAGGAACTGTAAGAATTCTTCGTAGAGTTCTTGAATCGTGACCAGTAAAACAAGTGTCGCCTTAGTCTGCTGGCTGAGGAGGGCTGACACTTTCCATCGTATCCAGCAAAATAAGCTGAGAGGTTTCATCAAATAATAACGATTTCAAATTTCGGCACAAAGCCAGCAAGTTTGAGGAAAGGGGGCAGGTCGATTACATCGACCCCAGTACGTAACTGGTACTTATTTTTGCGGACCCCCGAAAAGAATGAAAAGGCAAAAATCGACCTCGGTGGAATTTGAACTCAGAACGTAAAGACGGACGAAATGCCACTAAGCATTTTGTTTTTCGTGATATAATAATAATAATAATTATGAAGGGGGGAGG
>NC_068986.1:108690428-108693788 GCF_001194135.2 Octopus bimaculoides
GAATGACAATGATGATGGTAGTGGTGGTGGTGGTGGTGGTGGTGACGTTAGTAACTTATCTCTGTTGTCTCTCTGTTGTCAAAAGACAGAAACCTTAAAACAAAAAGTAACAATAAATAAACATACAAATAAATAAATTTTGGATATAAAAACTAATAAAAAAAAGAACGTAAATGAAACAAACGTATCAAGTTGTTTCAGCAATTTGTTGTTTTGTTTAGATCTTAGTCAGAGGAGAAGGAAAAGGAGGAGGAGGAGGGACAACTGCGTGAGTTCTCTAAGAGTGGTGGGTGAAGGGAAAAGAAATATCCGTTCAAGTGTCATTGTTACTGCAATTGTTATTTAACCCTTGGTCTAAGCTGATCTTGTAGGCCTGTCTTCAAAGGCGTTACCATCGTGATCAACCTGTCTTATTTTTTATCAGGCATTGCGAATCAAGGACTGTTGTAGCCCCCACCCCTGTGTATTTCTTATGTTACAGATTAAGGTAGGATCCTAGGGAAGGTTGACTGACTGCAGTTTCTAGCAGGTCGAGCCGAGCTATTGTATAGATGCTTCTCCTCACAAAAGAATAATTATCAAAAATATATAAAATATAAAATGAATGAAAATATTTATTAAAAAGAAATGAAATAAAGTATATTTTAAAAATAGAAAATAAAAAATATTGAAAAGTTTGTTGAAAAATAAATTTTAAAAACTGAGCATAAAATATAAAAATGATAAAATAATCATAAAAAAACAAAAAAAATCGACATGAAAAATTCAAATAATAATTTGAAAAGGAATTAAAAAGTAAATTGAAAATAAATATTTCAGAAAAATTTTTCAAGAAAATATTTAGAATAATCGTTAAAAATAGTAATTTAAAGCGAGAAAATTTTAATAATTATTAAAAACTATATTTATAAATATAAAAGAAATATAAAATCAATATGAAATAAATATATAAATATATATAAATATAATATGCAATAAATATAAATACAATATAAAATAAATCAAATATGAATATAAAATGCTAAAAATATAAATATAAATTGAAATAATTTAGAAATTTAAATAATTATTTTGAATGAAACAATAGAGAACAAATAAAACAAATAAAGCAACTAAGACAAAATTGTTTTCTGTGGAGAAAAGACAACGAATTGGTGTCATGGTGTCATTTTTTAATAGAAACCGGAAGTCGCCCAAAATATGAAACGTTGTTCGTATTTGCTGCATAAATTAGTTGTTACCTGATACGGTTATCTTATCGTCTTCATTTCCCCCTTTTCTTTATAAAATCATGTGGAACAGAATGTTATGATAATTAGTTAATACAAACATTAGATTAGAAGATAACTAAAAAAAAAGAAAAGCATATATATATATAATTTAAAGAAAAAATACAAGAAGTCAGTAGACATGTTGTTTTGTTTTGTTTTGTTGTTTATGCTGCTTTCGTTTGTTTTGTTTGAAAATATTCAATTTAAATGATTCTTAGTCACTATTATCGTGATCGGGTTAAACAATGTATCATCTCTTTTGATGTACGTCCGTGTGCGTGTGTATGTGTGTGTGTGTAAGAATATCTTTCTCCCCAGCATCCAACCTCCATCCCTACACTTGCACCCACAACAACACTCACCTCACATTACAATCCTCACAACACACACACACACACACACACACACACACACACACTCACTCCTGCACCAATTACAATTCAGTCAAAATAAAGGAAGACATTTTTCACGCGATACAAAAAGCAGCAGCGAGGTACACCTGAAGAGAGATGCATGAAAGGTACTACTCGCCAAGGCAGTGAGCTGGCAGAATCGGTAGCGCGTCAGACAATAATGCTTAGCGGCATTTCTTCTGGCTCTTTACGTTTTGAGTTCAAATACTACCGAAGTTAACGTTATCTTTTTTTCTTTTCGAGATCGATAAAATATAGGACCATGGCCGCATGACGAAGAAGACTGCTTCATTATCATAATGGGGAAGGTCCTACCCCAGTGAGTGGCACTTTGATCAAGTTGCTTTTTATATTAGCCACGATTCTACTGGAGTACTGTGTTTGAAATTGGTTGGATAGAAACTGAATATCGTCCAGTCAGAGGGAACGAAGTTGAATATACCAAATCTCCGGCCATTTGTCGCACAGTACCTGTGGAACACCAAGCTATTTACAATGGAATTCAATGAGCAGGTGATCCTTTTGATCGAACAGTTGGAATATTCAGCTCCGAAACTGATGGAACACCCATTTACTAGTTACTAACAAATTATATTAATTCCACAAATATATTTTGTAAATCAGAGAAAAGAGGTTTCTTTTGATAGCAGCGATGTCATGAATCTTAAAAGAACAATCTCCAACAGATAACTGTTTCGTTTATAAACAAAATAATATTTCCATTCAATACGTAATGGTTAAAGACTCAGTTTCTTAACAGTATCATCAAACACTGAAGGCTATCATTTATTTATGCACCTCTTAAAGCCTAGTCAAGCTCATGGGCCCGTTTTCCCGGTTTCTATGGCGACATTTTGCCAGAAGATTCATGTGTCAAACAAAGTGGAAAGGTTTTCTAATGCCAAAAGCAACAATATTGTATTCGCCAAATTTTTCGAGGGTAAGGGTTCGTCGGTGGTGACATATGAAAGTAGATATCCAGTAGTGTGAGGTCTGAAGGTCTGACCACTTGAGAAGGAAACTCTTTGAGACTGTTGACCAACTGTAATTCGCATTCTTATTGAACTTAAAACTCTTTGTTAACTAATATTATAATAAACATATATATATATATATATATAAATGGATTAGGCCTTATATATAAGGGGCTACTTATATATAAGGCCTAAGCTTTATATATAAGGTAAGCCAAATGTCACGAAGGTGTTTCAATATTTTAGAAAATAAGTTTAAGGCGGTGAGCTGGCAGAATCGTTAGCATACCGAACAACTTGCTTATCGACGTTTTCATCCGTCTTCACGGTCTGAGTTCAAATTCTGCCAAAGTCGGCTTTACTTTTCATCCTTTGGAGGTCAATAAAATAAGTACCATTTGAACACTGGGTTCGATGTAACCGACGTACCCACATCCCCACCAAAATTGTTGTCCTGGTGCCACAATTTAAAAACGATATTTAACAGGTTCTTCGTTTTTCGTTATAAACTTCCATTACTCCAGCATCACAAGCAATATGTCTAGATATTAAAAAAAAAACAGTTGTAAGCTAAACTAGGTGTGAAAAGTCACATCTAAATTATAAAAGAGTAATTTAAAGAATTTAATAAAATTTCAACCTTTTCGTGACTTCTGGCTCACTCTGTATGCATACGTGTATGTGTATGTATCTGTGTGCACG
>NC_068986.1:108693929-108696887 GCF_001194135.2 Octopus bimaculoides
AATATATTATTTTATTTAAAAGAGTTCCAGCTCTGTCTGTTTTTTATGTTTTATTTATATTCTTGTAAAATTAATGTGGGATGTAGAATATGGAATATATAATATATAATATAAAAATGGATGGTACAATGAAATGAAGTAATGATTGTCTTATTGAATATATGGAATATGTCTTATTGAATATATGAAATATTGAGTGTTCAATATAAAGAATTAAATATATAAAGGCGAATACATATTTTCAATACCTTGTGGTATTCATCATGGCCTATATCTGACAGACTGTAACAGGCTGTCTGTATATATATATATATATATATATATATATATATATATACACTCACGCTCGTGCACACACATATACATACATGGTATATACACACAGTTTCTACCTACGAAATTCACTCGTTGCAGGACATTTGCCGAGATGCCGTGTTGTGGGACTGAACCCTAAACGACGTGGTTTGTAAGCCAGCTTCTTATTCACATGTCCGTGTCTAAGTCACATATTCCAAATGTTTTTATCGTTGAAATGGATTCCAGTGATTAAAAGCCGGATGTGTGGAAGGCTTCCAGTTTATTTCACTCTTCATGCAACATGCACTTGACAGTCAATGAAATGCATCGAACACTTTATTTGTTCGTTTTCAAGTGACGTGTTAATGACATCGCAGCCATCATAACTCACGTGACTCTTCAGCCATTGACTCATTGGTTGTCTCACGGGAAACTTAAGTAATTATAGCAATTTTCTGTCTTCGACTGGAGAGGCATTCTTGCAATGTTATTTGTTGCCATATTTTCAGTAATATTAATTCAATATTCGTGTTTTGTCACCAAACCATTCTTGAAGTAGAAGAAAAGTGTGGGGGGAGACAAGGCGTGAAAGAGTGGGATAATGCGGAAGTTATATTCCTCAAAAAACGCTGCTGTTGCTAAAGTTTGAACTCCGGAGAATAGAAAGATATAATCCACGCTGGAAGGATTCGAAATACGACACCTAGCGAATCGAAACTGAATGTTAACTCTTTATTCGTTCCGTCTGTTTTGAAATTCGTGTCTTGTATACTTACAACAAGGTTGGATCCCTTTTCAAATAAACAGAACGATGAAGCAATATGTCTGGAGAAGGAAAATGAGAAACAATGACATTTATATTCGTGCTGGTATCGTTTGTGACTGGAGTGATGTGGAATGGTCGCCGCCGGTTATTAAAACCGTGACACAATCTCGGTGTGTAAGCTCGTTTTTGTACAACATTGGTCGCCATAACAATAGCGGTCTCCCGATGCAATGAACGGGTGTCTAAATTGTCACTCGATCTGCTACTAATAAGAGTCAAAGTATCCTCTAATAACAAAAGAAAAGTGTAATAAGGAGTCCGATGTACACAATAGCTGGAAAAATACTGGGTGGTCAAGGATGGATTTGATCTTAGGTCTACTTGATCCGAGATAACCTTGGCTTAATTAACAACATAATACTTATTTCTAACCTAAGTCAGCGAGCTGGCAGAATCGTTAGCACGCCGGGTGAAATGCATAGCGGCATTTTGTCTGTCCTTAGGTTCTGAGTTCAAATTCCGCCGAAGTCGACTTAGCCGTTTATCCTTTCGGGGTCAATAAATTGAAAACCAGTTGCGTACTGGAGTCGATCTAATCGACTGGCTCCCCCCACAAAAAAAAATTTCGGACTTTGTGTCTAGAGTAGAAAAGATACGTTAGCACGCCGGGCGAAATGCTTAGCGGTATTCTGTCTGTCTTTACGTTCTGAGTTCAAATTCTGCCGAAGTCGACTTTGCCGTTTATCCATTCGGGGTCAATAAATTAAGTACCAGTTCCGTACTGGGATCGATCTAATCGACTGGCTCAAATCCCCAAAAGTTTTGGGCCTTGTGCCTAGAGTAAAAAAGAATCGTTAGCACACCGGGCAAAATGAGTTCAAATTCCATCGAGGTCGACTTTGCCTTTCGGGGGTCGAAAAAATATGTGGCAGTTGAGCCCTGGAGTTGGTGTAATCCACTTACTCCCTCCTCTTAAAATTGCTGGCCTTGTGCGAAAATTTGAAGCAATATTTATTTCTACCTTTATTACAAGAGCAACCAATTCATAAGAGGAGAAAAATCGAATTTTTTCCGACCTCCATGTTGGATTCATAATTCATCGTCCACTGCAGAATAAGAAAAAGTGCTTAACCACACCAAAATTTGAACTCAGTTCATAAAGGAGTCTAAGAAAATGGTTTTCTGGCATTCTACTGCTACTACAGTGACTTCATAGATCTACGATACACAAACAAACTCTGAGGTATAAAATCCTTCATACTTATTCAATCTACGAAATGATAAAGATATTGGTGTCTGACCGATAACCATAAAAATCTATGGAGCGTAGCACTTAACACGTTCGGTTGCATAAAGCGAACACATTACTCTGGGAAACCATTCTTGTTGTGGAGGCAATCGAATGAGTAATATATTTCCATTGAAGAATTATTGTCAATCGATCTTGAAAAAAATATTGATTATTTTCTTTTACTTTTTTTTATTTGACTGAGGTGAACCATTCCATCTGTCTTAGAGGTTATCTAGGACTACATACTATACTGTGTCCGTTCCTTTGGCTGCTATTTCTTGCGGCGCCTGCGATCGTGTAAGTTAAATTGAATGTAGAATCTAAAGGGACCTAAAGAAATACCACAAGGCATTTGCTACGTCGTTCTGCCGATTTCTACCATTTATCACCATCGTTCATAATAAATGGTTTGTGATATAGAAAGAAATCGATGTGTTTTTAGGAGGAAGAGGAGGATACGGAGGAGAAGGATGAAGAAGGGGGAGGAAGAAGAGGTGAAGGGAAAAGAGGAGGATTAGAAGGAGGAAGATTAGAAGGAGGAGGAGGAGAAAGATAATAAAGAGGAGGAGAAAGAGGAGGGAAAGAGTAGTAGTAGTAGTAGTAG
>NC_068986.1:108697105-108699659 GCF_001194135.2 Octopus bimaculoides
GTAGTAGTAGTAGTAGTAGTAGTAGTAGTAGTAGTAGTAGTAGTAGGGGAGGAGGAGGAGGAGGAGGAGGAGGAGGAGGTAGACGAGTTGGAAGAAGAAGAGGAGGAAGAAGAGGAGGAAGATGAAGAAGAGGAGGAAGAGGAAGGAGAGGAGGAAGATACCTTCAAAAATAATATAAATAGCGCCTGCATTTGTTGTTGTTGAACCCTAAGTAAGTGGAGCTCTATGATCAGAGGCATTCAAGACACGACCATCGTCGCATTTTTAGAATATCAACAACTAAGAATTCTTTTTTGTTTTCATGATCTTTTAAAGAGTTGTGACAATTATTTCTAGCAAATCAATCGACCACATAAAGAGAGCTTCTTCGATTTGCTCGCCAAGGATACGATTTGAATATTACTAAGTCTAGTTCTCGTATCGGGATTAATATAAAACCAGGCTTTGGTGACATCGGGCCATCTGTTGTGGATGTGATAATGCACATTATACATGAAATAATAGCAAAGGGGGGGAAAGCAGTCGATGCACCTGTGGGATTCTTTAAAGAAACAGCAAATATTGGCCGTGCCTCCTGGCATTCAACTATCAAAGTCTTCTTGGAACACAGGAATAGATAATCCAGCAAAATGGCGACAAGAGTTGAATCGTTGTTTGTTCTCAGTAATGTCAATGGCTTTTAAGTAGTCACGTGATGATCGTCTGAACAAGATGGAGGAGTTAAATTTACTCTGAAAAGGTTTTGTTCTTTGGTAAACAGTGGTGAGTGACGGCGGCTGTCCTGTTATCGAAAAGCATTCTGTTTGGTTTGATTAAAGGACGAGGGAGACAATCGTAAGAAGCGGAAATATAGATGACAGATGCTTCTGTTATTCCTTTTTGTCACCATGTGTGAGTGTGTGTGTGAGTGTGTGTGTGTGTGTGTGTGTGTGTGTGCGAATGTTGATAGGGAGATAGGTGGATAGATAGACAGATATTCACATATCAATAGTTACATATATATGTGTATAACCGTATATATATACACACACGTATGTATGTATATATATATATATATATATGTGCATATAAGTGGAGACGCAATGGCCCAGTGGTTAGGGCAGCGGACTCGCGGTCATAGGATCGCGGTTTCGATTCCCAGACCGGACGTTGTGAGTGTTTATCGAGCGAAAACACCTAAAGTTCCACGAGGCTCCGGCAGGGGATGGTGGCGAACCCTGCTGTACTCTTTCACCACAACTTTCTCTCACTCTTACTTCCTGTTTCTGTTGTGCCTGTAATTCAAAGGGTCAGCCTTGTCACACTGTGTCACGCTGAATATCTCCGAGAACTACGTTAAGGGTACACGTGTCTGTGGAGTGCTCAGCCACTTGCACGTTAATTTCATGAGCAGACTGTTCTGTTGATCGGATCAACTGGAACCTTCGACGTCGTAAGCGACGGAGTGCCAACATAAGCATATAAGCGTATACATACATACATACATTCATACATGCATATATATATACATACACACACACACACATATATATATATATATATTCTTTTACATGCTTTAGGCATGTGACTGCGTCCATGCTGGAGCACCGCCTTTAGTCGAACAAATCAACTCCAGGACTTATTCTTTGTAAGTCTAGTAACTTATTCAGTCGGTCTCTTTTGCCGAACTGCTAAGTTACGGAGACGTAATCACACCAACATCGATTCTCAAGGGATGGTGGGGGAACAAACACAGACACACACACACACATATATATAAGACGGGCTTGTTTTTAAATTTCGGAAAGCTAGTAAACATACAAATTCGCAACTGGTTTCGTAAATACGGTTTACCATTTGTTAAATTCTCTGAAAAATCCAAGTTTGTACAATGGTCTGAATAAAAGTTAACAACGCTAACGGTAGCTTCGTCCAAATATCTCAAATGCAAAATAAGAGAACGATCAAACCAAAAAAATGCTTTAAAAAAAACTTTGAGGTTTAGCGGTCAATCATGGCGACTGGTTGGAAAAAAGTAGTTGGACAGGAGAGATAGGAAAAAGGGGAGATAATGAAGTATTGGTGATCCCAAAACGAAGGTGTGCGTGCGCATGCGTGTATGTATGTGAGAGTGTGTAAGTGTGCGCGTGTGGATAGGAGCTAGGGGCTTTGATGTGTGGATGTGTGCGCATGGCCGCAGTCTAATGACCAACCAAGCAAATGGTAAAAGATGCACACGATTATTCTCCCCCTCGATTTCTCGCCCTTCCATCCTCTCTTTCTCTCTCTCTCTCTCCAACTCTCTCCCTCTCTCTGTCTGTCTGTTTGTTTCTGTCTCTGTCTCTCTCTTTCTCTCCCTCTCTCCCTGTCCCCCTTTCTGTATGTCTGTCTCTTTCTGTCTCTGTCTTTCTCTTTCTCTCTCTTTCTCTCTCTCTCCAACTCTCTCCCTCTTTGTCTGTTTGTCCGTTTCTGTCTCTGTCTCTCTCTGTCTCTCTCTTTCTCTCCCTCTCTCTCTCTGTCCCCTCTCTCTCTCTCTCTCTCTCTCTCTCTCTCTCTCTCTCTCTCTCTCTCTCTC
>NC_068986.1:108699669-108700061 GCF_001194135.2 Octopus bimaculoides
TCTCTCTCTCTCTCTCTCTCTTTCTCTCCCTCTCTCACTGTCCCCCTTTCTGTATGTCTGTCTCTTTCTGTCTCTGTCTTTCTCTTTCTCTCTCTCTCCAACTCTCTCCCACTTTGTCTGTTTGTCCGTTTCTGTCTTTGTCTCTCTGTTTCTCTCCCTCTCTCTCTGTCCCCCCCTCTCTCTCTCTCTCTCTCTCTCTCTCTCTCTCTCACGCACACAGGTATAAATGATGCGTAACAGATTGCTTTCCTAAGTTCTGCCAGCATCCTTCATTAACCGAGGACCACAAATGATGGGGGGACCAACCGTCAGAGAGGGCCAGTCGTATGCGTTTGATGCGGGATGGGTTGACGTAAAGGGGTTATTACATATAGCGTATGTGTGTGTCTGTG
>NC_068986.1:108700346-108702314 GCF_001194135.2 Octopus bimaculoides
TATGATAGCGTTTGCGTGCTGCCGGAGTGTGATCATCAGTCTGTCTGTTTGTCTGTATGTATGCATGCTTGTGTATATGTATCTACGCATGTATGTTTGTATATGTGCGTGTGTGTATGTATGTGTGTATATGTATGTGTATATGTGTGTGTGTATGTATGCGTGCAAGTGATGTCTATAGCTTATATATGGTTTGTCAAATCATTATACTGCACTGTTTGCGTGCAAGAATATATTTGTGTGTGTATGTATGTATGCATGTATGAGTGCGTGGATGTATATGTGTATATGTGCGGGTCCTTTTAAAAGTGTGTGTTTGTGTGTGTGTATCTACGTTCGGCTTCTCTTTTTGTTTCACGAGATTAGATGTGATTACATCCTTACTTGCAACCATGTGTATATGTTTGTGCTTGTATTGCTGTATGTGCGTCCGTGTGTATGTTTGTATGTGTGGCGAGGAAGTATGCGTGCGTTCGTGTAAGATGGACGAGTGAAGAAATGAGTGTGTGCGTGTGTGTGCGTGTGTGTGCGTGTGTGTGTGTGTGTGTGGCTTGCAACGATAAGAATTAGATATCGTATGTGTAGATGATTGTATATGTATGTATGTATGTATGTATGTATGTATGTCATTGTTCAGCTTTATTTCTTGCCAACAAAGAAAGAGCCGGTTTCTAACCTAGATTCAAGGCTCCTTCATTGGAATTTCAACATGAATAACAGGATTATGTATGTATGTATGTATGAATTCTCATGCATATAGTTGCATATCTAGACATGCTCATATATATTTAAATGATAAACTCCTGGAAAGTTTTACAGATTTTTACAGTTCCAGTGGTGGATTCGATCTGTAGTCTTCGAATTAGCTTTCTCCTTTCTGGCTTTGTCAAGCCTAATTTCTCAAGATTGGTATTTAGGCAGTGTGTTACATATCCCAGGGCCCCAATAATTACGGGTATAAACCTGAACTTGTAATCTGGATAGAGTAATTGCATGTATGTATGTATGTGACAGTAATGAGCGTGTGTGTATGCTGTGACGATATGTAACTGTAAGTACCAGTAATACATATGGGTTGATCAAATTCACTGTATTTTCCTTCCAAAGCATCGGGGTGGTGAATAGTGGGTGGTGGTGGAAGGACTATGTTACTATCGATTTCAAATATTAGCACACGGCCAGCAATCTCGGGGGACGTGATAAGTTGATTACATCAACCCTAGTGTTTCACTGATATTAAATTTAGCGACCCCAAAAGATGAAAGGCAAAGTCAGCCTCGGCGGAATTTGAACTCAGAACGTAAAGACGGACGAAATGCCGCTATGCATTTCGTCCGGCGTGCTACCGATTCTACCATGGCCAATGTTAATATCAGAAACCATGATAGGGCGACGAGCTGGCAGAATGTCCAACACGCCGGACAAAATGCTTACCGGCATTTTGTCCGTTTTTATGTTCTGAGTTCAAATTCCACCGAGGTCGACTTTGGGGGTCGATTAATTAAGTACCAGTTACGCACTGAGGTCGATGTAATTGATTTACACACCCTCCCCTCTAAACTGCCTGTCCTTTGCCAAAATTTGAAACAATTATTATAAACCATAATAGCAGTTTTTAGACTTCAGTTCAATCCTGGCTAAACAGATCAAAGGCGCTCCAGCCACGACCATCCCATCATTTCCACAGACATTGCATATTTATGAACACATCAGTTGTGTCCACCCCTTTCTCTGGCGGACGGGTAGGAGTGTCTGTGTGGTAAGTAGCTTGATTACCAATCACATGCTTCCGGGTTCAGTCCCACTGCGTGGCACCTTGGGCAAGTGTCTTCTACTGTAGCCTCGGGCTGACCAAAGCCTTGTGAGTGGATTTGGTAGACAGAAACTGAAAAGAAGCCCGTCGTATATATATATATATATATATATATATATGTGTGTGTGTGTGTGTGTGTGTGTGTGTGTGTGTGT
>NC_068986.1:108703425-108704539 GCF_001194135.2 Octopus bimaculoides
GCTGGTAGTGGTGGTGTTGTTGTTGTTGTTGTTGTTGTTGTTGTTGGTCGTGGTGGTGGTGGAGGAGGTGGTGGTGGTGGTGGAGGAGGTGGTGGTGGAGTGATCGCCTGCGTCTTCTCCAGACGACAACCACTTCATAATCTCTTCGTGGTTGCCTTCTTCCGCACACAATGAATGAAGAAAGAAAACACGTTCGAATGGACAAATCCTTCCACCCCGCCATTCAATACGTGTGTGTAGATGTATACACATATACACATACATATAAGCATATACATACATATATGTTTATGCATGCATGTATGTATTATGTATATATGCACACACACAGACACACATACGTACGTACGTACATACATACATACACGCGTTTATATTTTTTATGTGATGTTCTATATAAAAACAATTTAATTTCAAATTGATGAATTAATAAGCTAAAGAAATGATTTTAAATTCTCAAACGCAGGATAATGCTAATAATATAGCCTGGACAGGATAAGCTACCCCTATTTTGCAGAAAAGAGTGTTGGCGGCCGGCTATGAGACTCGAACTCACACCTCCGTGATTACGCGTCGCCAAACTTTTACAAGCAAAGCTTTGACTGTGACTTCGGAGTTTCGTCTTCATCGCACCTGAAACAAAAGCATACACACACACAGGTGATGAAAACAGAGGTTTACAACCAAATTCATATGCATAAACATTCACATATACACGTATGCTTATATACAAAATATATTCTTTTCTATTCTGGGCACAAATCCCTAATTTCTTTTGTGGGGTGGGCAGTCAAGTAGATCGACCCCAGTACGAAACTGGTGCTTAATTTATCGACCCCGAAAGGATGAAAGGCAAAGTCGACCTCAGCGAAATTTGAACTCAGAGCTAAGCATTTCGCTCGGCGTACTAACATATACACACATATCCATAATAACATAAATATAAATACGCAGGCATGACCGAGTGGTAAGAAGCTTGTTTCCCAACCACGTGGTTCCGGGTTCGGTACCTCAGCGTGGCACCTAAGGCAAGTGCCTTACCCTATAGCCCCGAGTCGACCAAAGCTTAGTGAGTGGAAACTGAAAGAAGCTTCTTGTGTGTGTGTGTGTGTGT
>NC_068986.1:108705523-108709879 GCF_001194135.2 Octopus bimaculoides
TGACTGAAACAAGTAAAAGAATAAAAGAATTTAAAAAATGCATATATATATATATATATATATATATATATATATAATTGCTAGCGACAGAAAGAGTATTAATACCAAAAGGTAACACTTACCTCCTACGTAAAAGCGGATGTTGTGTTAGAACACAGAATACTGCGATAGCTACCATGAGAGAACCGCTCATATGGGCTTCTGGTGCATATAAACACTCTTGCTTACATCACTAGTGGAGCACAAATCACCGCTTTCACCAGAATACGTGACCCTGGCCTTGTCAGTGTTAGACGCCCAACTGCTGCGCATAGCAACGATGTACATAAAATCACAGCATCCAATTAGGCAAATAGCCAGTGGGATTATTAAATAAAAACTATTAGTGGCACCAGAAACAGTATTAATACCAAGAGGTAATATCCATCCCTACTTAAAAGTGTTAGAACGCAGGATGTGGCTATATTAGCACCAAAAGCACCATACAAGAGGTTCTTTCACGGTAGTATCGCAAACTCCATCTATCAAATTTTTTTTATTCACACACCATAAGGAAAAATAATTAACGGGTTTACTGTTTATTTGGAGCAAGTTTCATAAAGGAGTACTCCGGCTTGCAATTTTCAGGTATGTGGAGGCGCGTGGCTTAGTGGTTCGGGTGTTGGATTCATGATCGTCAGATAGTAGTTTCAATTCCTGAAGCGGACGATGCGTTGCGTGCTTGAGCAAAACACTTCATTTCACGTTGCTCCACTCTACTCAACTGGCAAAATTTAAAATCCTGCGACGGACTAGCGTCTCGTCCATGAGGGGAATACATACGCCATTGAAACTGGGAAGCCGGCCCTTACGGATTTATATGACTCGCGAAGGGACTTTACATTTTTAGTAAAGTCCATAAAAATCCTTCTCAAGGTATAGCTCTGGGTTATCTTCTCCCAACTGACCTCCATTGTCTGTGTGGAAGTGGAGTAATTAGTGAATGAATTTAGAATCGTCAGTTTGTACAATTAACATAAATATATGTTTATAAAACTCGCACAGGTAAATTCATTTTACACCTGTTTAACTCTCTTTCTCTCAATTCAAATTTCTTTCTCTCTCTCTTTTTTCTCTGCGTGTGCGCGCCAGTGTAAGTGTACATGTTTATTAAAATATATATATTTATGGATATAATATATGTATATATACTATATCCAAGCGGGAATTAGTGCTCAACGCAATCCTCTACCCCATTAGAAACTGTCCAACTGTCCAGCCTATGCCGTACATACATACACACACTCACATACATACATACATATATATATATGCATATGTATATATATGTATGAATGTATATATATATATGTATGTGTGTGTATATCCTTTTGTTATTTACACCACCTGTCCTCGTCTGTTGTTGTTTTTTCGTACATTCTCCCATATATAATATATGTACATACATTCATATACATAGATGCATACATACATAAGTGCGTATGTATGTATATCAATCTGTCTCTCCTTCTTTGTATATATATATATATATATATGTGTGTGTGTGTGTGTGTGTGTGTGTGTGTGTGTGTGTGTGTGTGTGTGAGTGTGTTTGTATGTACATATATATGTGTGTATATATATATAATATATATACATGCATTCATATATATAGATACATACATTTACATACATAGATATATACGCGCATTCATATATAGATACATGCATGCATGCATAAATACATGCATACATACATACATACATATATTAATATACACTCACAATATATACATATACACTGACATAAAATAGCATACACACATATACACACACCCGCACGCACACACGCACACATAAGAGAGAAGAGAATTTAGAGGAATGTATGTAGGGGAGAGAGAAGAAGAAAGAGACTGATATAGTGAGGGAGAGAGAGAGGAAGGGGTGGGTAGCTACCTCCCTTCTAATAGTATTTAATGGCCGACCATTGCCAAGAGATTCCTTTGTCGTCTTCATTCTTCTAGAATGACAAAACACATTTTTTTAGTGGAGAAATATCTGACTACCGTGAAAATGGCTGCTGCAGTGAAATACTGCTTCGTTAGAAACACATTCATAATCACACGCACACGCGCATATACACGCGCGCACATGCGCATACACACACAGGCGCATATGCATATATGTACAAATACGCTAACTTATATGAACAATTAGGCGCAGGCGTGGCTGTGTGGTAAGACGTTTGTTTCCTAACCACACGATCCTTGATTCGATTTCACTCCGTGGCACCGTGACTTAACCGGTAAGCCCTGGTTGACTAAAACCTTGCACTAACAAGGCTTTAGTTGACGCAAACCGAGCGATAAACACTTCAACAACGTGCCATAGTCAAGATTGAAACTGAGTGCAACAGCAAAGAAAAATTAAAATGAATAAAACGATAAGATCATATGTCTTCTTGTGTGCGGGCGTTTATCAAAGGTGGCATATCGTGGAGGATTTTTCGGCTGCCGCTTCTAGTTATTGATTTGTGAGATAAAGGAGGGAAAAAATCCTTGCTATTGATGACGTTCAAAGAAGCAGAAATACGTATTTACACTGTAACCACCGATGCTGGACAAGTTTTGTCTGCTTCTGAAATATTTCTGTGCTTTTTAACACTATACCTCTATACAAAATGCTCTCTCGGGACAAATACCGCAGTTTAGTAGGCTTTCAACAGTATACATCGGCTTCAAACATGATCTATAAGTTGCTATTTTGAACTAACATTGCTTCCGTTGCTAATAACGAATATATATATATATATGTGTGTGTGTGTGTGTGTGTGTGTGTGTGTGTGTGTGTGTGTGTGTGTGTGTGTGAGTGTGTGTGTGTGTGTGTTTGTGTGTAAATATATATTTACATCTGTAACTTATAACGTGTTGATTTAGAGTGGTTGGACGGATTTAGCGTCTATCTTTAGCATATAGGCACAGTAGCCTGTGTGCCCTTAATTATAATTGTATTTTATACTATTATAAATCTCTATATAAGGCGACGAGCTGGCAGGAACGTTAGCACGCCAGGCGAAATGCTTAGTGTTATTTCGTCTGTCTTTACGTTCTGAGTTCAAATTCCCCCGAGGTCAACTTTGCCTTTCATCCATTCGAGGCCGATAAATTAAGTACCAGTTGATTACTGTGGGTCGATCTAGTCGACTGGCCCACTCCCCAAATATTTCGAGCCTTGTGCCTAGAGCAGAAAAGATTATAAATCTCTATATATGAATTTACCTAAATAGGTCTGTTTTATATTCTGGCCACTGATAAAATTTTTAATGATTTCATCCCTTAATTATATTTAAATACATAACTACGCACACACACACACACACATACACATATATAAGACTGTATATGTTCAGGTATATACATATATGTGTATGTGATTGTGCGTGTGTGTATACTCTCACATATAAATGTATTCAAACACACACACACACCTCTAAGAAAAATCCCAGATGCTGACATAAGAGCATAGAAGGTAAATGCACCAATGGCTGTATCTAATTTATGTATATACTGTGTGTATAGAATAGAGCGTGTATAGATTAGGTGTGTGTAGAGAAGTGTGGTGGTTAACGAGAACAGCGACACGGGGGCGGGGTTGAGTTCCAGTATGAATGTCTACACCCTTCGAGTGCATGTATGGAAATGGTGGTTGTACAAGGAGGAAATAGTCGAGCAAAATTGATAACGGAGGGGAAGCTATTTTTTCCGCAACGCCATTTTGCTTTCATCTCAGCCTCCAATTATTCGAAGTGCGAGTGTTGCAAACAGCTCTCACCTTTGCTAGGAGTGTGCAGTTGTGCGCGCGTGTGTGTGTATGTGTGTGTCTGTCGTGTGTGTATGTGTGTGTGTGTGTGTGTGTGTGCGTGCGTGTGCGAGACGTTGCTTAATAGTGTAAAGCAATTATGTCGTTTTAATACGTATATCACTGTTATTTTAGCTGTTTAGCACCGTGCTTCCTAGAGATAGCTATGGTGTCTATAGACACACTCACACACATAACTCACAAGCACACGCACACACACATAACTCATACACACACACACACACATACACACATGTTAGACAGTCGCAAAGGCTCATACACAGATTATATTTAGAAACAGATATCATTATAATGAGTACATATAACAATGGTATGCACATATACATGTACATACATACATATATATATATGTGTGTATATACATATGTATATATATGTGTGTGTGTGTATGTACGTGTGTGTGTGCGCGCGCGCGTATGTGTATATGTGTGTGTATATATATATATATATATATATATATATATATATATATATATATATATATATATATATATATAT
>NC_068986.1:108711680-108714157 GCF_001194135.2 Octopus bimaculoides
ACAATAAATATTCTTTTCAAATTTTAGCCCAAGGTCAGCAAGTACTCGGCTGCTACTTATTTAATCGATCTCGAAGGAATTACAATCAAAGTCGACCTCGGCGAAATTTGAACTCAGAACGCCGCTAAGCATTTTACCCGGCGTGCATACGATTCTACCACCTCGCTGCACGTTTCCCAATAAATATTGGTTTCTAATTTTGGCACAAGGCCAGCAATTTCGGGGGAGGGAGAAAGTCAAGTACATCGACCCCTGTGCTTAAGCTTAGCTGGTACTTATTTTATCGACCCCAAAAGATGAAAGGCAAAGTCGACCTCGGCGGGATTTGAACTCAGAACGGAAGGACGGACGGAATGCCCAGTGTGCTAACGATTCTACCAGCTTGCTACTTTATATTTCCAGATGATTCCCAGAACATGAAGGTACATTTTGAAAACTAACTCAATTAAAAAATGTTATGGAGAATCTTGGCTTTTTTTGTTCTAGCTGAATTTACTTTTTAACCAAGTTCCTTAACGCCATGTTGCAACTTCACTGATTTCCAAATTACTATTCTCAAAAAGTATATAAAAATTGGTAAAATTTATTTACGCATGCTTGGCTGTGTGGTAAGTATCTGGCTTACCAACCACATGGTTCCGGGTTCAGCCCACCGCGTGACACCTTGGGCCAGTGTCTTCTACTATACCATCGGGCAGACCAAAGCCTTGTGCGTGGATTTGGTAGACGGAAACTGAAAGAAGCCCGTCGTATATATACATATGTGTGTGTGTGTGTGTTTGTGCGTCTGTGTTTGTCCCCCCGCCATCGCTTGACGATCGATGCTGGTGTATTTACGTGCCCGTAACTTAGCGGTTCAGCAATAGCGACCGATAGAATAAGGACGTTATTTAATGTTCTCATTTAGTGTCCTATTTATAGGACAGGTCTTAATGGGTCAATATGGCTGTCCGTTCGAACGGGCTCTACTGCGATTTTTTAACCCCAAGAGGACATCTCCTCTGCATCGTTAATTAGCTACAGGAGTTAAAAAATCGCAGCAGAGTCCGTTGGAACCGACGGCCATGTTAAAGTCGCTACGAATATTACATTTAAATAACTTATTTTGAAGTTAATATTTAGATAAGAGATAAGGGACTAAAATACGACAGCAATGTATTACTCGCCCTACTGCACTCCTTTGTCGTCAATAAAATTTTCCTACGCCACCAGGGGGCACTACGATCAACTTTGAGTAGCGCGAGATTAGACGATTATTTATCCGTTATAAGAATAGCGAAAAAGTTGCAAACGGAGATATATTTATGTTTAACAATAACCGCATACAAGAGTTAATTTACGAACACATCACGAAACAAAAACAAATGTTTTTTTGTATATGAAACTATATTTATGTGCTTCCGTAAGTTTAGCGATTCAAATTTTAGATAAAAACTTATACACAACGCATGGCTGATAATCAAAGGAGTTTTCTTTTTATTTTTCGATTTGTTTTTTTCGAGGTTTCTTTTAATTTCCTTTCAGATTCAACTCAGTGTATAAGTATCTGCTTTATACCTGCGATGTTTGATATGGAAAAGTAAACTCATATTTCGCTCTATGGTCCACTGACAAATAAGTTTCAAGCATTTGTTTTCAAAAAGCAAATATGAGCGAGAAAGAGAGAAGAGAGATAGAAGAACAGAGACAGGCAGAGGCAGATAGATAGATAGATAGATAGATAGATAGATAGATAGATAGATAGATAGATGGATAGATAGATAGATAGACAGACAGACAGACAGATTGATTGATTGATTGATTGATTGATTGATTGAGAGAGGGAGAGAGAGAGACAAGCAGGCAGCAAGTGTCTTCTATCGATCCAGGCTTTGTGAGTTACACAGGGGCTGGGGGGGGGGCAACTGAAACTGTTGTAAAGCTTATCTGGGTGGATTGTACAGTATGATAGGGGGCACAATAAATCCACTGCCCAGGTTAACACGACCAGCTGGTCTTTGAGGGCCTCTGCTATCACAGTTGCATGTGCTTGGCCCGAGCTCTGTGCCCTGTGGATAACAATCCGTTATTCAAGGTTTCTTCTTCTCTTTTCCGCTTCTAATATTAGAGGTCTTTTAAAAAGCCATACCACTATGATGGATAGATTTTCTACTATCAAATAATTTGCTGTATATTGTTCACAACTGGAATAATAAATAACATTAAATATTAAGTATTTATGGAATTTTGATTTACTGCCGGGTGACTTTTGGCCAACACTGTATATATATATATATATATATAAACAATATATGAGTATATGCATATATATGTACATGTATGTATATACGTTCATCCACATATACATATAGATACATAACTGGGTACATGACGTGGCAAAAGAACAAGGACAAAAATGGTAAACAAGGTGCAACAAACAAGCAGGCCACATAGAAACATCCCCTTCATCAGCTGCCATCATTAAAACTCCGGCGTTT
>NC_068986.1:108716735-108722329 GCF_001194135.2 Octopus bimaculoides
AGACTGATAGAATAAGTACTAGGCTTACAAAGAATAAGTCCTGGGGTCGATTTGCTCGACTAAAAGCGGTGCTCCAGCATGGCTGCAGTCAAATGACTGAAAAAGATAAAAGAGTAAAAGAGTATAAGTCTAACATCTTAATTAATCAGTGTTTAACCCTTGGTCGGTCCTGAACAAGTAACCTTAGGATAAAAGGTTTTTCAAATCCTGACCACCCTCTCTTTTATTTATTTATTTTTTTTTTTTTGTACATCCAGCACTACTTTACTTAACGTATCCTAGCATTTTTAAAAACAGCAGATTAAATTTTAGGGAGATTTGGTTAATATTTCTAGCGGGTCGAACGACCACTTTAACACGTCTCCCTTGACTCGTCTCAATTGTAGATGAAAGACGGTCAGATTAGTAATGGTGCAACGAAATATGTGTAGCTTGTTATTGTTTTAACTCCGCATCCAAGTTGATCCAGAAGATACAGAATCAAACTTGTTCCCGCTCTAACTCACAGCTAGCTTTAAATTCACGGTCTACGTAACTTATCCATTATGTCCCGCCTTTAAGCAGTGTTGGCAGTGAAACGGCGGAGTCATTGGAGCATTGGATAGGAGGGCTTCCAGCATTTATTCTGTTTGAGCTTTGAGTTCAAATCGCAGCCAGGTCAACTTTGCTGTTTATCCTTTTTGAGGTCGATTAAAAAATATCAATCCAGAATGGTGGATTGACAGAACTATTGAAGGAATCAACAGTAAAAATCAATAAATTATCAATAATTACCAGAAGCAAGCGATCATGGGATCGTTATAATTTGTCCATCACCGTCATGGAAATTTCTAGAATAAAATTATTAAAAAGTATAATCAATAAAAACCAATCCGTTCGTTCTTTGGTGTCACTATCACTTTCCAAAGAAATATTGAAAGAAATCTAATGAAAATACTGAACGAAATTAATAAAGAACAATAAAAATTAATTCCTCTTATATTCTTTTCCATTCTATGCGCAAAGCCCGAAACTTTTGGGGAGGGAGCCAGCTGATTAGATCGACCGCCCGAAAGGATGAAAGGCAAAGTCGACATCGGCGGAATTTGAACTCAGAACGTAAAGACAAACGAAATAATGCTAAGCATTTCGCCCGGCGTGCTAAAGTTTTTTATTTCTTTATTGCCTACAAGGGGCTAAACAGAGAGGGAACAAACAAGAACAGACGAACGGATTAAGTCGATTACATCGACTCCAGTGCGTAACTGGTACTTAATTTATCGACCCCGAAAGGATGAAAGGCAAAGTCGACCTCGGCGGAATTTGAACTCAGAACGTAACGGCAGACGCAATACCGCTAAGCATTTCGCCCGGCTTGTTAACGTTTCTGCCAGCTCGCCACCTTAATGATTGGTGAATATTAATCGATATTGCGTCGATACTTGGTTGGAAATTAGTGATTTTTAGTTTTAAATTAACCATGCTCTTCTAGATTCAGTTTGCAAATAATTTCAGTTCCCTTAATGCTTAAAATCGTTTCAGGTGTTTATTAACCCCTTCGATGCTGACAATCTGAGCTATGACATAACTAGTACACTCAACCAACCAACTCGTAACCACAACTCTCACCGACAAAATTGAGGGCCCCCACCCTTTTTTTTTTTTTTTGATCCTGTGAAAATATCCAAAACCAGTCTTTTAATCTTACATCGATATTAAATAAAACAGGAACCATTAGGCTATATACAGGGTGTCCACAAAGTCTGGGTACATGGGGATTAACACATACTTTAAGAAATTATTATTTCTTATATTTAATTGTTTATGTTATGATTTTATTTACTCCATGTACCCAGACCTTGTGGACACCCTGTAGGTTGATATTTAAATGGAATTCTATTAAAACTGGAATTATATTAAAAATTACATTTTGTGGCGGGATTTTTTTTAATAATTAAATTTTATATACAAGTTATGGTCTATTTTTTCTTTAATTATATATTTCAATTATAATATTTCAAGTATTTTCCAATTATAATATTTTTTTATCTGTTATTTAATATATTTAAATATTCATTTATTTACTTGAATAAATTTTTAAATAATTGAAAAACTTGTCGTTCCTTCTTGAGCCATGTCTGGCTCATAAGGGGCCGGTTTCCAGGTTTCATTGGCGTATAGGTTCCCCCACCTGGACGGGACACTGGTTTGTCACAGGTGAGCTGCTAAATGTAGGAGGAGAGAGAGAAAGTTGTGGCGAAAGAGTCAGTAGAAATTCGCCATACCCTTCTGCCAGAGCCACGTGGGGCTTAGGTGTTTCGCTCATAAACACACACACATCGCCCGGTTTGAGAATCGAACCCACGATCTCTCGACCGCGAGTCCGCTGCTCTAACCACTAGGCCATATGCCTCCACATTCGTATATTTACTTAATTCATTATTCAAATTAATTTAATATTCCATTTTTTATATTTAAATTCAAAATAAGTTTTGTTTTTAGAAAATCTTGTTGTTTGTTATTCATTTTTTATTTATTCATACTTTCTTTTCCAGCATATGTGTTCGTGCGTGTATCATTAAAATTATCAAATGTAATCGACTTACCTCTTCCCCGAAGTTTCAGGCCTCGTGCCAAAATATAAAACCAATAATAAAATTATTAAAATATATTTAAATATTCATGCATTTATTTAAATTAGAAAAATTATTAGAAAAATCTACCTTTCACTATGAAGAATGAACAATGAACTTATAACTAAAGAGAAAAGGCAAGAAAGAATTGAAAAAACCCCTTCTGGGGGCCAATGGATGGCTCTCCCTTTTCAAACACTTGATTTCCCTGGATTCCCACTTTGTAATTAACAATAGTTGACATTAACCACCGTCGCCATTTCATATCCCCGACCCCGTGTTGCTCCCATTTGATCAGTGGTCTTATACAATATGCTGGTTTTTTGTTAATTTCGTAGTGACTGAGTGAAAAGTTCATGACAAGTTCAGAACAATGTCGTCAATAGATTCTTAAAAGGATAACGGGACAATTAGATTCTTATCTTATTAGCTTTCCAGCTATCTATCTATCTATCTATCTTTTTTTTTCTCGATCCCTTTTGATCGAACTCCCCCCTTTTTCCCTTCCTACGATCCCTTTTGATCGACACACCTCTACTTTTTTTTTCTTCCCCCCTCCCAAAAAGAAAAGCTCTACATTGTATTTGTCCCATCTTTGTTGAGCCCTGTGTGGCTAATAAAAGAAATGTATCTATCTTTATCTATCTATCTGTCTATCTATCTATTTATCTATCTATCTATCTATCTATCTATCTATCTATCTATCTATCTATCTATCTATCTATCTATCTATCTATCTATTTATCTATCTATCTATTTATCTATCCTAACCACTCCGCCAACTCACTACCTTAATTTCAACTAACCAGTTATTGATAATTAGACTGCCCAACCATGACCTACACCACAAACATTATTGCGTCTTACTATAGTACGAAAATTAATCATCATCATCACCTCCATCATCATCATCAACAACACCAACAAAAAGCAATCCTCACCATCGTCGCCATCATCACAAGATAGTTTTGCATTCTGAGATCAAATCTACCGAGCCAACTTTAGCTCCCATCCCTCAGGGTCGATAAAATAAATACCCGTTATGTGTGTACCTTGGATGGGGGTGGGGATATCGTTTAAGCGGAGATTACCTCCCTCTCCCCATACCCCACCACTCCATTCTGACGTTGTGCCAAGTTTAGGAACTGCTATTATCAATGAATGGTAATGGGGGGTGAATGACGATGAGATAACATAATCGGTGGAGCGATGGATTAAATGCCTTCAGGTATTTATCTACCTTTACGTTTGGAGTTCAATTCCCGCCGGAGTCGGCTTTCTCTTTTATCCTCCTATGGTCGATAAAATAAATAACAAGCAAGTGCTGCGCTGAATTAAATTGACTGTGTCTTCTCTCGGAAATTTGTGGTCGTGTGCCAAAGTTAGATACTGCTTGGTAGAATCGGTAGAGCGTCGGACAAAATACCTGGTGATGTTTGCTTATGGCACTTTTCGCTTCTGGGTTCAAACTCGGTTTAGACCAGCTTTGTTTTTCCTCCTTCCAAAGGCCACAAGATAAGATAACAGTCATGTACTTTGGTCGATTCAATAGATAGTGCCCTCCCACAAATCTGTGACACTCTATCAGAAATCAGATCTTGTGATATTTGTTCCGCCTCTTTACTGTCTGACTCCAAATCCTCCGAGTTCAATTTTACCGTTTTTTCCTTCCATGTCTGATGAAATAAAACAAAAGTCAACACTCGAGGCTCTTCAGTCAACAACCCTCCACTCCATCAGAGTTTTGGACTTGTTGTTGTTGTTGTTGGCACTCCGTCGCTTACGATGTCGAGGGTTCCAGTTGATCCGATCAACGGAACAGCCTGCTCGTGAAATTAACGTGCAAGTGGCTGAGCACTCCACAGACACGTGTTCCCTTAACGTAGTTCTCGGGGATATTCAGCGTGACACAGAGTGTGACAAGGCTGACCCTTTGAATTACAGGCACAACAGAAACAGGAAGTAAGAGTGAGAGAAAGTTGTTGTGAAAGAGTACAGCAGGGTTCGCCACCACTCCCTGCCGGAGCCTCGTGGAGCTTTAGGTGTTTTCGCTCAATAAACACTCACAACGCCCAGTCTGGGAATCGAAACCGCGATCCTATGACCGCGAGTCCGCTGCCCTAACCACTGGGCCATTGCACCTCCACTTTTGGACTTATACCAGTCTTAGAAATAACAGTTAATGGCAATGACCGATAACAGAATTAACAGAATAACCGTTTTTAGATGCAGTTCTTTACGTTTTCACTTCAATTCCGTCACCATTGTCTTTCACGTTTCTGTTAAAATCGATAAAATATTATCAACCAAATTCTTTTGTATCGAGAAAAAGGACGCTGGAGGTAGATGGTAGAATCGGGAGAGCAGCAACTATAAATAGTCTGTGATTTTTAGTTACGTTACCTAATGTGCTGAGTTCAAATCCCGCTGAGGTTGACTTTTCCTTTCCATAAATATACGTTAAGTTTTGGAGTTTGATATAATCGACTGCACCCTTTCAAAGAATTTTTAGACTTTGTAATTATGTTCGAAATCATAATTATTGGTTCCACAATTTGGCACAAGTCCAATAAGTTCGGGAAGGAATGAAACTGGATTACATTGAGTACTGGTACTCAACCGGTACTTATTTTTTCGACCCCGAAGATACAGAAGGCAAAGTCGACCTCGGCGGAATTTGAACTCAGAACGTAAACACCGACGAAACGCCGCTAAGCATTTTTTGCTCAGCGTGCTAACGATTCCGCCAGCTCGCCGCCGTGTTCGGGATCATTTTTTTTTTTAATGTTTTTATTTCTAAGGGTTTTAAGGGTAACTAAAACGGTGAGAGACGCTACCATTGGGCCCTTACTTTCCTAATTTTACTGGGGCTGTGGGCGGCGGAGGGGTTCACTTTTCTTCTCACATAGCTCGATAAAAATGTAAATACCTGTCATTTGCGGAGATCCATTTAGTCATTTATACATATTTCCTACAAATTAC
>NC_068986.1:108722562-108723560 GCF_001194135.2 Octopus bimaculoides
CCAATAGGCGTAGGAGTGACTGTGTGGTAAGTAGCTTGCTTACCAACCACATGGTTCCGGGTTCAGCCCCACTGCGTGGCACCTTGGGCAAGTGTCTTCTACTATAAGCCTCGGGCCGACCAAAGCCTTGTGAGTGGATTTGGTAGACGGAAACTGAAAGAAGCCCGTTGTGTATATATATGTGTGTGTGTGTGAATGTGTATGCATGTTTGTGTGTTTGTGTTTGTCCCCCCAACATCGCTTGACAACCGATTCTGGTGTGTTTACGTCCCCCGTAACTTAGCGGTTCGGCAAGAGAGATCGATAGAATAAGTACTAGGCTTACAAAGAATAAGTTCTGGGGTCGATTTACTCGACTAAAGGCGGTGCTCCAGCATGGCCACAGTCAAATGACTGAAACAAGTAAAAGCGTAAAAGAGTAATAAGAAATGAACAAGAAAATTAAATTTTTAAACAAAAGAACCTGCCAGCTTCCCCGACGCCGTCCACACCACTGTTTCTATCGTTTCTAACTCTTGGCTTCTGTTTATAGCAGTCTCTACATGAAAGTCTTTCTGAATGAAGTTCATTCAACCACAACCTGATCTGTGACCCTTGGTCAAAGAGTCGGCAACATTCGAGGCTTAAGATGCATTTTGTTACGCTCTGGATCCGAACTCCTGGCTTGATTTTAACCCCTCGCATGACACTCACTGAAACGCATTATCATAATTACGGTCACGGCATGGGTCGTGCATTCACAGGAAATAATTATGGCTTAGAGGCGACACGGTATCTATACATCTATACATCTATCTATCTACTTATCTACTTATCTATCCATCTATCTATCTATCTAATTATCTATCTATTAAACTAACAATATGATCGACAAGGGAAGCCTTCAGCTAACTAAATACAAATAAATTCAGTAAGGTTGTCTCACATATGTAGTATAGTGAGACGAAAACCTTCCATTAAAAGATATTATCCTTGCAGTTAATAGACGACCCCCCCCC
>NC_068986.1:108723967-108726261 GCF_001194135.2 Octopus bimaculoides
GGGGGAAGGCGGCGAGCTGGCAGAAACGTTAGCACGCCGGGCGAAATACATAGCGGTATTTCGTCTGCCGTTACGTCCTGAGTTCAAATTCTACCGTCGTTGACTTTGCCTTTCATCCTTCCGGGGTTTGTAAAATAAATATCAGTTGTGTACTGCGGTCGATCTAATCGACTGCCCCACTCCCTTCCCCAAAAATTTCGAGCCTTGTGCCTAGAGCAGAAAAGAATATATTATACATAGGGGACAACTCTACACTATTTCTGGCTTCCTGTCAAGTTGTCACCGGTGAAGTTGTTACCAGATCGATTCGTCATCAGCAACCCTACTTGAGATATCAAAGCAAAGAGATATACAAACAACATATTAATATATAAGGTGAAAATAACGAAAATTAAATGTATTTGTTTACTTTATAAGAATTTAGAAACTTCGAGAAATATGTAGCAATTTCTTTAACGGTGGAACTCGAAGGAGATGAAGCTATAAATAATAATACAGCCAGCCTTCGGGGTTTTTTTTTTTATCCAAGGAGTTTTTGAACCAGACATTCTATACGCTATTACTTATAGCCTTATCCATTTCGAGTTTCGCCCTTAACAAAAACAATTCATTTCGAAGTTTCGAAGATTTTTTACTGTAAATAATACACAATTCTCACTGACTAAACAAAGCTTCTAAAATTAATGGAGGAAACTCGAAGTGTTTTGTCTATAATAGTAACAACGTCTGTCATGTTCATAGATGTGCATTCGAATCTCTGATGCAACCTTCAACTTCTTTCTATTGTTCACCAGGGTTGTTTTTAATTCAATATTTCACACCCTAGTGTGTATTGCTTTATCTACTTCGATCTTCACGTTAAAAAGTACAATTTATTTAAGATTATTCAAAAATTTATCAAAAACAGAAAAACCATCCAAAAACACAAAAAAGGAAACATTAAGCCATTTAATGTCAAGTTTTGTGCTTCAGAATATGTCTTTCATATTTCTCTGTATTTCTTCTGGTTTCTTCTTGGATAAAATTTTGTGGAACTCGTTTAGATCTGTTGGGAAAAAACATGTTCTTCGTAACAGAATCAAATTATAGTAAAGATTGTTTGCTAACATAACATGGCAGTCCTGGTTTAGGACTAATGTTGCTGTAATTTAGCCCCAAGAAACATCGTCTCCAGCTGGTTATACGACACGATCTGTGCCCTTATATTTTCGAACAGTCAGCTCTGTGTCCTAATATTTTCGAACAAGGATACAGATCGTGTCGTATAGCCAGCTGGAGACGATGTCTCCTGGGACTAAATTACAGTAACATTCATCCTAAAACAGGACTGCCATGTTATGTTAGCAAACAATCTTTACTACAAAGTACTTTTGCTGAATATCTCACGTTGGGAGATTTAAAAAATAGTAATTTTCTAAGAATTATTATTATTATTATTATTATTATTATTATTATTATTATTATTATTATTATTATTCAGGTCACTGCCTGGAATCGAACTCGGAATCTTGGGGTCAGTAGCCTGTGCTCTTAACCACTACGCCATATGGCCCTGGGTATACCTTAGGAATGACAATCCAGGTTCGAAATTTCCCCAAGACACCTGATGAAGGCTGGAGAGTATATCAGCCGAAACGTTGTGCTAACAACAAACAAGATGAGGACGAATATCCGTCAAATGTAAATGATGTAAATTTAAATATTGGTCTCAATTACGAAGCTTGTCCTGATGCTAAACTGCAGCAGCAGCAGCAGCAAGAAGCAAGATGATAACTTTTGATAGTGCTGTCTTAGAAACAAATCGTCTGGAAAAAGGTGATGGCCACGGTTGTATCTCTTTGATCATAAGTCTGCTTCAGTGGGGTTGACACGGGACAAAACAACCGTAACAACAACAACAACAACAACAACAACAAAATATACGATGCATTCCTACTTTGAAAGTAGATATTTTCTGATCCTTAACGCCTGGGACTCATCACATAATAATAATAATAATAATAATAATAATAATAATAATAATAATAATAATAATAATAATAGTAATAATAATAATAACCGACAAAACTATAAAAGCTAATAAACCGGATATTATTATAAAAGATCAAACAAAGATGTGTTTGTTAATTGACATGAGTATTCCTTGCGATCACAATATAGCGGCGAAAGAATTTGACAAGATCAGTAAATATAAAGACTTGCTAATAGAAATCGAAAAAAATGTGGCACCTCAAGGCGACTACCATACCAGTGATTGTAGGATCTCTAGGAATGATTAAAAAAATGAAACCTAT
>NC_068986.1:108728465-108731000 GCF_001194135.2 Octopus bimaculoides
AAGATGTTTATTCACTTGACCGGTTTCACTTTTTTAGAAAAAGATTGTCAAAAGTACAATGTAAAGCTTTGTATAAGCTCTGTTGTGTTAAGTACTGGTTGTCACAAAAGTATTAAAATACAGTTATACATTCTTTGATAATATATTCTTTCATAATAATAATATTATCAAATAATGTATAACTGTATTTTAATACTTTTGTGACAACCAGTACTTAACGCAACAGAGCTTATACAAAGCTTTACATTTTACTTTTGACAATCTTTTTCTAAAAAAGTGAAACCGGTCAAGTGAATAAACTTCTTTAAAATTGCATTTTCAAACCTTCTTTCATATATATATATCAGAGGCGACTCCAGGTCATCAGCTTGAAGAATTTCACATTTTCCCCGCTTCATTTCTAACCCCAAATTGCGTTTTTTTTAAAAATATATATATCTACCACTATGTCTTTCTCCATTTCTAAGTTAAGGGTAAAAATAAAGAGACCCTACAAAACACTATTGATCTTTACACAGAGACGCACAGAATAACAACAATCAAATAACAACATTGGAGCGCTCAACAAACATCACCGATCTGATCGTCGCCTGTAATCTTGACAAGAGATGTCTGTTAGTCTACCAGGCTCGTTCGTATTAGCCCGAGTTGCTAGATAATTTTTCGTTCCTTTAAGAATATTGCAGAACAGAAACTTTTGATAGATTAGAATTTTAATTCTAATCTCTATAGCAATTTATTGCTTCAAGAAAATATTGAATTTGAATTACTTTTAATTTTTACGATTATAGATAACAATTTGGGCTGTAACTTCTGAGCCCGAGTCAGGCGCGTGTGAACAATGTAGAGAGAACGGTTGTTACAAATGATATTTTTTGACACGGAGCACCTTTAAGATGACCGCCTGATGCTGAACGAAAATAAACTGCGACCAGGTTCAATAAAAGGAGCCCGAGTTATTGTCTGCAATTCCATACTCGAAGTCAGTGTTGGCAGAAATTAAATCAGTTTGCAAATACACGTTCACTTTACTAAATTTATACTCGGGCTTAGCTCGAACGGCCCGAGGGCCGGAGTCACCACTGATATATATATATATATATATTGCTCACAAGGGGCTAAACATAGAGAGTACAAACAAGGCAGACAAAGGGATTAAGTCGATTACATCGACCCCAGTGCGTAACTGGTACTTATTTCATCAACATTGTATTGTCCCCCTCATCCTTCACCCTTGTGGCAAATAAATGAAATCATCATCATCATCGTCATCATCATCATCATCATCATCATCATCATTATTATTATTATTATTATTATTATTATTATTATTATTATTATTATTATTATTATTATTAAGGCGGCGAACTGGCTGAAAGGTTAGTATGCCGGGCGAAATGCTTAGCGGTATTTCGTCCGTCTTTACGTTCTGAGTTCAAATTCCGCCGAGGTCGACTTTGCCTTTCATCCTTTCGGAGTCGATAAATTAAGTACCACTTGCGTACTGGAGTCGATCTAATCGACTGGCCCCTTCTCCAAAAATTTTGGGCCTTGTGCCTAGAGTAGAAAAGATTATTATTATTATTATTATTATTATTATTATTATTATTATTATTATTATCCAGATACAGTCCACTGGTGTCTGTCACAGTCTCTTCTCAATTCCTTTCACTTTTAATCAAAGAACCTTTCTTTTATGTTAAATTGTCTGGAGCTGTAAAAGCAGAACTAATTATGGTAGTAGTACTACTACTACTACTAGTAGTAGTAGTAGTAGTAGTTGCTGTTGTTGTTGTTGTTGTACCTGAGACACCAGGGGTAAGAGATTGAAACATTAGATCAGTTCATGTTGATTCGAGACCAACGTTGTGTGACTTGTTGTTGTTGTTGCTACTGCGGCTGCTGCTGCTGATGGTGATGATGATGATATTATTAAGGGTGTTGTTGTCAATATTGTTTCATTACTGTTGTTGTTATTGTTATTGTTGTTGTTGTTCTCTTCTTCGTCGTCAAGTCTCGAATAATACGACAAAGACGAGCAACGTTCAATAAAAATTCATTTCTGCGCTCTCGTTTTTCTCACTTGATTCGACCAGTTTATAAAAGTTCGATATTTCTTTCTTTTTCAAGCCGAACTGTGTGAACTAATATCGATCTTTAATCTTTATTCTTTATTCATTTTTCTCCTCGTTTCTTGTTACCATTCTTAGTGCTTTATTCCTCAGTCTGTGTTGAATAAACCACCAATGTGTAAGGCGGCGAGCTAGCAGAATGGTTAGCACGCCGAGCGAAATGCTTAGCGGCATTTCGTCTGCCGTTACGTTCTGAGTTCAAATTCCGCCGAGGTCGACTTTGCCTTGTTACGCACTGGGGTCGATGTAATCGACTTAATCCCTTTGTCTGTCCTTGTTTGTCCCTTCTATGTTTAGCCCCTTGTGAGCAATAAAGAAATAAGAAACTTTAGCACGCCGGGCGAAATGCTTAGCGGTATTTCGTCTGCCGTTACGTTCTGAGTTCAAATTCCAACGAAGTGGA
>NC_068986.1:108731761-108733633 GCF_001194135.2 Octopus bimaculoides
TAAAGACAGACGAAATACCGCAAAGCATTTCACCCGGCGTGCTAACGTTTCTTAATTCTTTATTGCCCACAAGGGGCTAAACATAGAGGGGACAAACAAGGACAGACAAAGGGATTAAGTCGATTAGATCGACCCCACTGCGTAACTGGTACTTAATTTATCGACTCCGAAAAGATGAACGGCAAAGTCGACCTCAGCGGAATTTGAACTCAGAACGTAACAGCGGACGTAATACCGCTAAGCATTTCGCTCGGCGTGCTAACGTTTCTGCCATCTCGCCGCCTTAAAGGACGTATATATATTGCGTTGGGGTTAGCGTAAATGTGGCAGACATTTCTTCTCCTTCCTAACCATCATAGTGGGTGGATGCGTGGACATTGAAATGCTGGAAGTAACTTTCTTCCGTTGAGGACTGAGAAAAGTTAACGAAATGATTTCAGGGAGTGTGAAATTCCCTGTTTGCGAAACGTTTGCCTTGAAACAGGGACCAATACATTTATTTAGCGTGAGGCGGTTGGCATAGCATTGAGTGTAGCTTATTAGAGGTAATGTGTTGGGAAGAGAGTAAAGTGGGGGCGTGAGAAAAACAGGAGAAATATCTTGAAACACAGAGACAAATAGAAACAGAGACAGGCAGACAGACAGGCAGAAGAAAATATTAATTAGAGTAATAGGAAGTATTAACATAGCATTAGATACATGATGTGTGTTGGTAACAAAAAAGACAAAGGCGGTATTTTTATCAAAGGATTTCACGATCCTTGACGAGTTCATTGGATTTCGTTTTAACAATGGTTCTGATCATAGCTTCAAAAGAAAATTAAAAAAGTTAATATGGCACAGTTATATATCAGTGATCACATTTATCTTATCTTTTTAAAGTGAATCATTAAAGTAAAAGTTATCTTTTCTCATTATGTCTATGATTTTCATTAATTAAAATGTCTTGTTTCGCTATGTTAGACAGATTCATGCCTAGTTTACTAATTGTATTTCAAGTAACGGGTGTCTCTGGGAAATTTCTTCTTGTCACTTATATGTCTGTTATTGTTTAACCTCAACACAGTTCTGATCCAATGGGCTGTAACATTAACGGCACTCCAGCCATGACTCCTCCCACTTTTTTTAAGGCATATTCTACTTTGGATTATATCTTCAAACATCTTTTACGACAGTTACTCTTTTACTCTTTTACTTGTTTCAGTCATTTTACTGCGGCCATGCTGGAGCACCGCCTTTAGTCGAGCAAATCGACCCCAGGACTTATTTTGAGAGTGGTCAAAGCAGGCTTAAGAAAAGGTGTCCAAGGGTCAGGGGTGGTCAACATAGACATGCAAGATCTAATGACATCCGAATACCACAGAGCCATACCTGAACTGTACCTACATAGAAAGCGCTGACGCAAGATGGAGGATACAAAGTAGAAAGCCTAATTGATATCTCAATGTGATAAAATATTAATTTAGAGCTGAAAAAACCTGAACAATTGGAAGACAAACTACAATGAAAAAATACTTTGGTCATTTATCATCATCATCATCATCATTATTGTTATTATTATTATTATTATTATTATCATTATTATTATTATTATTCAGTAGTTTTATTTTTATAACGTGATTTCACTTCACTACCGAGCGCAGCTCTGTGCGCCTTGGGTATGTGCTGTGGTTTGCTGTGGTGCTCTTATGTTTACTGTATTGAAAGTGTTTTGCGTAGGATGTGTGCAGTACCCAGTAGTGCAATTTTCTGTATGTTATATATATTTGTAAGTCCTGCTATTTTTGTTATGTATTTGTCTGAATATTTTTTTATTATACCTAAGGCACCTACTATGATAGGAATTGTTTCTGTTTTTAGATTCTACATTCG
>NC_068986.1:108734652-108735853 GCF_001194135.2 Octopus bimaculoides
TATCTTGTTTTTAGCATTGAGCTCTGTTTTTAGTATTGATCTAACTCGTCTATAGTACTCTTTCTTTATTTTTTCTTTCATTTGTGTATGTTGTATTATTATTATTATTATTATTATTATTATTATTATTATTATTATTATTATTATTATTATTATTATTATTTTGCATCATGTCCAATGTCTCTAAATTGTGACTCTTGTATTTCTTTGACTCATGTCCTGAGCTACGAGTCTTTAGTCAGAAGTATGTCTGGCTATTCTAGCCTCTGTTTTGGCGCCGTAGCTTTTGACCTGTCCTGTTGAGATAACTTCTGGATTTTCGTATTTAGTTACGCCTCTTTACATTCCGAGTTCAAATTCCGCCTTTCACCCTTCCAGCCCAATAAAATACCGGTAAACAACCGAGAATGATATAACTGACGATGGCATTTCCAAAATCTAACACCTTTGTCGATGGTGGAAAGCAATATTTCAAGGTCTTTTTTTAATTTCAGAGTTGATTATTTTCTTCTCATTAAGGTTGGAATTTCAAGGAGTTAAATATTATTTTCAGTTTACCACATTCTATTCCTGCACTTCGATATTTGCTCTCCTTGCAGAAGGCGACCCTCAGAAATGTTTCTGAGTCATTGGATCATAATAGTTTGTCCATTGTTAAACCGGATACAGTAGCGGGGAGAGAAACTTAGGATTACAGGCGTTCCATCCATGACAGTCCAGTCCATTAGTAAGTGTATCTAGAGATACATTCCCTAATAGTTCTTTTTCTTAACTTAGATATGACTCAAGAGAGTTTTGGCTGCTTTTTCCAGCAGAATGACCAATTACGCAGGCGCCTTCTCATTGTTTCCTAAAATCCATGCGTCAGCATCAAATGGTGTGAACAGGCTGAATGGATACATTTGGTATAGACTTACATACACACATACATACATACATACATACATACGTACGTACGTACATACATGCATACATACATACATACATACATACATACGTACATACATACATACTTGTATATACATGTAAGGACTACCTTGCCCTAATTTGCACTCACATGACCCCTAATAATGCTATTGTAGTGAGAAAAGCTGGAAAATTCCACATAATGTGTTAGACAGACAGACAGATATCTTTTTATTATAGCCACACAGGGCTAAATACAGAAAATGGACAAATTACAAAGTAGAGCTTTTCTTGG
>NC_068986.1:108738661-108740176 GCF_001194135.2 Octopus bimaculoides
TAATAATAATAATAATAAAAATAATAATAATAATAATAATTATTATTATTATTATTATTATTATTATTATTATTATTATTATTATTATTGTTAGTGGTTGGCGTTAGGAAGGGCATCCAGCTGTAGAAACTATGCCAAATTTAGATTGGAGCCTGGTGTTGCCATCCGGTTTCACCAGTCCTCAGTCAAGTCGTCCAACCCATGCTAGCATGGAAAGCGGACGTTAAATGATGATGATGATGATGATTATTATCATTATTATTATTACATACTACTTAGCAGGACAATGCGTGTTCCAGTTCCAGATATCTTTTCTTCACTCCGTACAACACCTATTTATTGCTTTAATAATGTTCCTTGCATTTAATTATATTTCGATTCCCAATTCTTCCTAATTCTTCTCTTGTACGTTTTGGAAATTGTCTCACTCATCTCTCCTCCCGTGATTCCGTCGTCCCGCCGTAACCCAACGTACTTGTTACTGTTATTGTTGTTGGCGACGCCGTAGAAGTTGCTGTTGTTGTTGTTGTTGTTGTTGTTGTTGTTGTTGTTGTTGTTGTTGTTGTTGTTGTTGTTGTTGCATAATTCCTCCCACTTAAAATTCCCTTCTTATCTCCCTTCTGCGTTGTTTTTAGATGATTTATAAAGTGAGTGGGTGTGCGTGCGTATGCGCGCGCGCGCGTGTGTGTGCGCGCGTGTGTGTCTGTGTGTGTCTGTGTCTGTCTGTGTGTGTGCGCGTGTGAATGTGTCAAGCGATATCATTCCATCAATTTTCACACCCCAACATAAACAGTTTAGATTCAATGAAACAATGATTTCGCTTTTCTTGTCAATGTATCCTGACGTAAGCCGCTGCTGCTGCTGCTGCTGTTGTTGTTGTTGTTGTTACAGCTTAGTCAAAAGAGGAAACACAGCACCGATAACCGTTTACAGAGAATCAGACGAAAGAAATAAAGACACGTAGGTTGTTACAGGAGGAAGTGGAATTTTTAAGAATATCGAATTATCCTCTCCCCACGGGTTGGGTCCGAATTCTTCACATGTTGCTGTTGTTTTACTACTGTCGCTGTTAAGTTGGCGAACTGGCAGAATCATTAGCACGCCGGGAAAAAATGCTTAGCATCATTCCATCCATCCTGACGGTCTGAGTTCAAATTCCGCCGAAGTCGACTTATGGAGGTCGATGTAATCGATTTAACCCAATTCCAAACTTACTGGCCCTGTTCAAAAATTTGAAATCGTTATTTATGTTGTTGTTGTTGTTGTTGTTATTCTTGTCGCTGCTGTTTTTGTTGTAGTTCTGGTTTTTGTTTATATTTATTTTTTAGTTTGCTTACCAACCACATGGTTCTGGGTTCAGTCCCACTGCATGGCACCTTGGGCAAGTGTCTTTTACTATAGCCTCGGGCCGACCAAAGACTTGTGAGTGGATTTGGTAGACGGAAACTGAAAGAATACCGTCGTATATATATACATACACACACACACACACACACACACACACACACACACACA
>NC_068986.1:108740840-108741462 GCF_001194135.2 Octopus bimaculoides
ATACATGCCATTATATATATTTGTATTCTTTTATTCTTTTACGTGTTTCGGGCACCAAAGAACGAAAGGATTGGTTTTAAATGAAGAAATGTTGTTTATTACTCTTTTACTTGTTTCAGTCATTTGTCTACGGCCATGCTGGAGCACCGCGTTTAGTTGCACAAATCAACGCCAGGATTTATTCTTTGTAAGCCTAGCACTTATTCTATCGGTCTCTTTTGCTGAATCACTAAGGAACGGTGTGAGAAAATATTTGAGTTCGAATTATTGTGGAAAAGATGGAGAGTATAGAGAAAAATAAGAGAATGAAAGAAGAAATAAGAGATATAAAGATTTTGTAGATACAGTTCCAGTATTCCAGGAAAATGGTGTATAGACACTAACATCGGTTGGCAAACGATGGTGGGGGGACAAACACAGACAGACAAATACACACACACACACATATACGACGGGCTTCTTTCAGTTTCCGTCTACCAAATCCACTCACAAGGCTTTGGTCGGCCCGAGACTATTGCAGAGGAAACTTGCCCAAGTTGTCACATAGTCGGACTGAACCCGGAACCATGTGGTTGGTAAGCAAGTTACTTACCACACAGCCACTCCTACGCCTATGTATATA
>NC_068986.1:108741776-108744510 GCF_001194135.2 Octopus bimaculoides
TATATATATATATATATATATATATATATATATATGTATTTGCGCAGACGTATATACATATATGAAGATAAAGTGAATGAAATAAATAAATAAATAAAAATCTCAGTTCCAGGAAGAAAGAGATGCCGGCATCATTCTCAGATCAATAAACGTTGTTGTTGTTTGTTTGTTTGTTTGTTTGTTTGTTGTGGTGGGACGTGAATAATGGTAGCAGACATCATGACATCCGAGGATCGATGGAGAACAAAACAGAACCGACAGCATATCATCATCACCATCATCATTATCATCACCACCATCATCATCATCGTCGTCATCATCATCATCATCATCATCATCACCATCATCACTATCACCATCATCATCATCGTCATCGTCATCATCATCATCATCAGTAGTAGTCGTGGTGGTGGTGGTGGTGGTGGTGGCGGTGGTGGTGGTAGTAATGATATTACTATCATCACGTGACACTCTGCTGTCTGGTTTATTTATAGATTACATCATATTTCTACATTTATAGATTTACATTATTCCATTGCATCTCTCATATCTTGCATAATTGCACTGCATCTCTAGTATTCTGCATAATTCCGCTGCACCAAAGAACGGTTAAATATAACAACGGTTGGGTGGATAACTATAGAACTGGTTGTGTCTGGTAACTGGACGTGTGACTGGCTGGCTGGCTGACTGGCTGGCTGGCTGGCTGGCTAGTTGGTGGTAAGGCTAGTAAGTTAGCTGATTGTTATTGTTACTGTTGCAGTTAGTTCTGTTGTTTAGCCCGTGGTTGGGCATGTCCACTTAGTGGTATTTATAAGCCACGAAACAGATTTATTGCTCCAGATGTATTATACATCTGCATTCCAACAGACGAGCTGTTCCGGACGTCTCATGTCTGTTCATCTTTAAACAACATGCTGTATCTTCCCGAAGTCTGTGGTTTATCGTAATTACAACACTCTGCTACTTCGATCTTGGGGTTTGGTTTATGTTCAAGTCTGTTCCTGTGGCTTCTGGTGAAAGCCACAGCAAAGATGGTCAGCGAAATGGGATAAATGACTAATTCTAGCCAGATTATATCCGGCTGCAATTCCTATAAATAGAATTCGTCTCTCTACAAAAATGTATGACTCGGTAGGTACGAGTCATAACAGTATATGTATATGTATATATATATATATTTAAAATCTTGGGGAATAATCCCAAATTTGTAATAATATTATATATATATTAGATACAAAATGGGACAAGAACGCAAAACATCCAGTTAGGTGATGCAAAAACGGGACAAAAAACATCCAGATAGACGATACAAAGAAAACAAGGATGGGTCATTCGGAGTTTTCTTTCCTCAGTCGAGTTCCAGATTATCTTTGCAATTTCGGTTGCTTATACTCGAGATTGTTCCAATCTGGCCAGTCCCAAGGAAAAATTAAGCTAAGGGCATTAGATTCCTTGGAAATAAATAGCGAATGTATACGAAAACAAAGACGGAAAAAAAAAACGGAGAATGTTACACGAATACAAATAACAGGACATAACAACAGGTGTCTTTCGACTAAGGACGAATTAAATTAAGCTGACGTGTGTGGAAGTAAAGCCTTACGGCAGAGATAGAATATTTCACAGGCACAGAGAGGAATATAGATGTTGCACAGACCGCGGCCGAACCAAGAAAGAAAGGTCAGGCTTGGCCGAACACCGGTCATGTGGGAGAGAAGAGAGAGAGGTAGAGGCAGAAGGACACAAGAATTAAGTAGGGGCGAGAAAAAATGACAGGGACATAGTGAAGTGAAAAGAGGAGGGAAAGTGAGCAAGAAGAGAAGGCAAGGAAATGTGAGAGAGGGGGGGGGGCGAAAGAACGAAGAGTGGAATGAACGAAGTAAGCGTGAAAGGGCTGATAGAAAGAAAGAAAGAATAGAGTCGTACATGCATTCATATAAACTGTGAAGGTTAGACCATCAGGCTCACAACCATGAGGTAGTGAGTTCGAATCCCGGACCGGGCTACGCTGCTCCAATTCACTCAGGTGCAGAAATGAGTTGCGACGTTACAGGTGCTGATATACCCTCCAGCCTTCATAAGATGTCTTGGGGAAATTTCGAACCTGGGTTCTCACTCCTAAGGTATTTTTCGATGTTGTTGTTATCATCATCATCATCATCATCATCATCATTATTATTATTATTAAGGCTACACGTGTCTGTGGAGTGCTCAGCCACTTGCACGTTAATTTCACGAGCAGGCTGTTCCGTTGATCGGATCAACTGGAACACTCTTCGTCGCAACCGACGGAGTAACAACAACATGTATGTATGTATGTATGTATGTACACGACAGGCTTCCACACAGTTTCTTATTTCTTTATTGCCCACAAGGGGGCTAAACATAGAGGGGGACAAACAAGGACTGACAAAGGGATATCAAGTCGATTAGATCGACCCCAGTGCGTAACTGGTACTTAATTTATTAACCCCGAAAGGATGAAAGGCAAAGTCGACCTCGGCGGAATTTGAACTCAGAACGTAGCGCCGGGCGAAATACCGTCAAGCATTTCGTCCGGCGTTTCTGCCATCTCGCCGCCCTTATACACACTTTCTGTCTACGAAATTAATTCGCAAAGCATTGGGTCATCTTGGGGCTGTTGTAGAACACACTTGCCTAAGGTGCCATGTAGCGGGACTGAACCCGAAACCATGTGATTACAAAACTAGTTTCTTAACCACACAGCCAC
>NC_068986.1:108746791-108748319 GCF_001194135.2 Octopus bimaculoides
GGTGCCACGCAGTGGGACTGAACACACCCACACCCACACACACACACACACACACACACACACACCCAAACATACACATGTATACACTTTTACAAAAGCATGCATAGGCCCAGGCGTGACTGTGTGGTAAGAAGCTTACTTCCCAACCACACGGTTCTGGGTTCAGTCCCACTCTATGGCACCTTGGGTAAGTGTCGTCTACTATAGCCTCGGGTCGCCCAAAGCCTTATGAGTGGATTTGTTCGACGGAAACTGAGAGAAGCCCTCATATGCGCATGCACGCGCGTGTTTGTGTCTGTGGTTGTCTCCCACCACAGCTTGACAACCGGTGCTGGTTTCTTTACGCTCTCCGTAACTTAGTTGTTCGTCAAAAGTGACCGATAGATCAAGTACCAGGCTATAAAGAGCATGTGTTGGGATCGATTTAATCCGTTTAAAATTCTTGAAGGCGGTGCCCCAGCATGGCCACAGTCTGGGTAACGCCGATCAGGGCTGATTGAGAGGAAAACCACCAACGGCCTCACCACTACCACCACCACCACCACCAACACCACCACCATCAACAGCAGCAACAATTAAAAACACCAACAAAGAGAAACAACAGACAATGGCACATTGACAGACGATGGCCTGTCTACGTGGACACTGAACCTGCTAAAAATATCAACCAAATGCCTCACAAACAACACTTCCTCCTTAGAAAGAAATGAAGGCCACACAGATAATGTAATAGATTAGACTATATCTAGGAGATAGAGCGGATAATCAGCACGGCTGTGTCTCTCGTCGAAGGTTCGGCTGGAAGAGGGTTGACCTGGGGCTAAACAACAACAACAACAACAACAACAACAACAACAGCAACAGCAACAACAACAACAACTACGACAACAGTATCGTAAATCACTGTTGCAGACTCCATTGCTAAAGACGAGGCGAGGAAAGACGGCTTACAGTTGTCACGTGATCCCGCTATTAACGGTTTAAGGCTAAGTACACAATTGCATTGTATTTGTATCAAAAGAACAAACACCCTCCTCGCCCTACCGCCACCCTGGCATCATTCATCCTCCTCCTCCACCGCAACTCAACTACAATCATTTTTATACACCAACATTATATACACACCACTCGTTCTATACATCGCCGTTTGTTAGAGGATTAAAATATGACAGAATTTAAGAGTGTGGCTTGCATGGCTTATAAATGTGCGTGTGCGTGTGTCTGCTTCGACATATAAATATACATACATATATATATATATATATTACGGAGATGCACTTGCATAGCAAGTGACCTGATCTGAGATCGTGTGCTGGAACGAAAACAATTGCAGCGTGGAAGGTGTTTATAAGCCATTTAAAATAACACACAAAATCCGTTAGATTCACTTCAACATTTAAATTTAATTTGTCAAAATATTTTCGTCGCTTTGAGACCGCGACCTGTTCACTGACAAAATTCTGTGCTGTTTATATATATATATATATTTATAATATGAAATGTGTGTGCGTGTGTGTGTGTGTGTGTA
>NC_068986.1:108749096-108750793 GCF_001194135.2 Octopus bimaculoides
TATATATATATATACATACAAAGATATATATGGTTTATATTCATTTAAAAGAAGAAAAGAAAATTGAGATTAAGAAGCTAATAATTGTTTATTATTAACAGCAAATTGATCATCTTCACTTACAGCCGTTTCGATTAATACTCAATTTACACTAATGTGACATGAGCACAATATCGTCTGAGGAAAAAAGTTGTACATTTGCATGTTATGTGTGTTTATGAATTCATTTAGCAGTGTTTGTCTACTGCTTATGCAGAGTTTAACCAGCACTTGTACTTACACCTTAAATCTATCATGGCGTCTGATGTGGGTTTTTTAAACCAGACAATGTTTTGAAAAGACACCTACATAAATTGCATATCTGCTTCGGACCATCAAGAATTACAGCTATGTTCTGATTTTTGTGGATCTTAAATTGTTGTGGATCTTAAATTGTTGAGGGTTCTGCCATATGTCTTGGAATCCGCAATAACAAATTTGACTTGATTTGTAAAAGAAAAAAAAATAGTAGAATCACAGATTTGGAATAAAATTCCTCTAATTGTAATAAGCTTTTGCTTTGAAAGTTTATCATTTCTGATATTTCTAAAAATGTGAGACTAAAATTTGTTCTTAGGAATGAAATCGTTGTACATGTGCAAAGTGTGTAAAGCCACTCGAAATATTGCAGAGTGAAAGAGGAAAACGGAGACGATTGAGACAAGAGCAGTGTCGACCGTTTAAACGGAAGTTTCTCTTATTTATTCCTAAGTGTTTTTCTCTGAGTAGAAAGACTTTAAAACAGGTGACTTTCTCAGTAACCCAACACGAGATCCGAAACACACAAAAAGTGGGTCGTTATTTGAACTACAAACCTGCAAAGAGTTATGACATTAGGATACAATGCATTGCCGTATTTATTCTGATTTCAAATCCTGTCGTTGACAGATTTGCATTTCATCTTTTCAAGAGGTGGGAGTTGATAAACTCAAAGATCCAACCGAGAGGTGAAGTGCTGGAAGTTTTAGAACCCTGGACGGGAAACGTTGTGTTTCCTGTCTCCGACTCTTCACGTTCTCACGACGACAGCAATGACGTCACTGGTGCCTTTCTCTCAGACAACATGGAGGATATGGACACAGAGTCAGGGAAATATGGGAACCAATAGCTGGGCCGCCATGGACAAACCTTGCACACAGTACCACTACATGCTGCAGAAGAAGTTTCCAAGTGCAGACCAATCATCTCCACAAATATACAAAGACCCTAGGCAAGATAGGAGGAGATGATTTGATGAAGACTTAACTTCTATTTCTAGCAGTGTAGGAACGCACTGATTGATCTGGACCACTTCAATCATTCCTCAAGCGTCGTTGTCATTGACATTGTTGGTGATGACGCATTTGTTACATAGCTGTTATTATTATTATTATTTTATGTTTGACTTTTGTTTTGCATTTGTACAAGTTGGCTCCAAGTCTCGCCCAGAGACCTCAAGAGACAACAAGTTAGAAGTTCATGTAGGTGTTATGCCTAGGGTACCATATATTTGGATTTGTACAGTTTTGTTCAAGTGAATGTTTAAGAAACCATAAGAAAATTATGTGTTTGCTTTAAAATTTGAGATCACATAGACAGTATTTATTATTATTATTATTATTATTATTGTTCAGTAGTTTTATTTTTATAACGTGCTTTCACTTCACTACCGAGCGCAG
>NC_068986.1:108752173-108755501 GCF_001194135.2 Octopus bimaculoides
ACAGAAAGGATTACTAATATTGTTATTGTTGTTAATATAGCAATTACTGTTATTGTTGTTGTTGTTATTATTATTACTCAGCCCCCCCCCCCGAGTAATAATATGGTCACGGATTGACCATAAAATCTATGACTGAAGACTTCCCACATGTGGCCATTCAACATTTTTTGTAATATGTGTGTGTGTAGCTGTGTGTTTGTAAGTGTATGTACACACAAGCACACACATATATATACACACATGTGGCTACCTGATCCATGTTTCATCTAATTTTCAAGACACTAAGCGTGTGGCTTAAAGGCGATTTAGCTGTTATTTGCCTCTATGGCTATGGCAGAGATGTGGTTGCTATTTCTAGTATGTGGACCGACCGTATAGAGGGAGGCCTCCGGTATTAGCTAGTCAGAAGCACAGGTATATACAACACGTGCTAATCGCGTGGGTGCCGCGTGCTGGCGAAGATTTCGGGGTCTTGTGATGACAAGGGAAACAGATAATTAAAGGGCGAAGAAAGAAAGGGAAGGAAAGAAGGGGAAACGAAGGGGGCCAAACGATGAGAAGGACACGATTTGGTGTCTTAACTATCAACTGTCATGTGTCTTCCGGTCATGAAAAGTTTTGGCGTGTGGACGCGTCTGGCTCGAATGGTCGTATATAGAGTCAGTATACACCAATACATACACACACACACACACACCACCACCACCACCACACACACCACCACCACCACACACACGTACGCAAACGCACACAGACAGACAGACATACACACACACTCACACACACACACGCACTCATACACACGTACGCAAACGCACAGACACACACACACACCATATACACACGTACGCAAATGCACACACAAACACATAAACATACAAACACACACACACACATCAATGCGAACGACACATATGTGCGCATTCATAAATATACGTACTTGCACTCACATACACATCAATACACATAAGAACCATACCTCCCCCCCCCCTGATGTCTCACACTTGCACTCCTCCTCCTCACTCGTCTTAAATACCTCTCATTCTCTCTCTCTTTGTCTTTCTGTCTTTCTCTCTCTCTCTCTCTCTCTCTCTCTCTTTCTGTCTTTCTCTCCTCTCTCTCCCCTCTTTCTCTTTTTCTCTTTTTCTCTATGTATGTATGTATGTTTGTATGTACGTACGTATGTATGTATGTATGTATGTATGTATGTATGTATGTATGTATGTATCCCTATAATAATAGACGCGAAATTCTCTCTGTCCGTCTGTCTGGGACCCCTTGTGTCTCAGTCCACATTTGCTCTACATAGACATATTATACCTTTTTGGAATCAGGACGATCCAGGGATTGAAAATCTGCCCTTCATTTGATTCTTGAACATCCAAAATTGCAATCGGGTCTGGATGAGGATTTGTTATAAGCTAACAGTTGAAAATTCAAATTTTGAAAGAACTTCAAAAATTTGTGAACTTACAAGTTTTCCATTTAAGGTGAATTTAAAATAATACCGTATTGGTAGGATACCAATAAATGCTTTTTTTTATTATTGCTCTCTTCCATTTTGGGCCGCAGGCCCAACTATCCCTCCGCAGGAGCTAGCTTAAATGTCCACACGAAGTATATATGCACGTATCTATGTTTATACATATGAATAAATGCATGTATGTGTCTATGTATATGTGTGTGCTTGTATGCGCGTGTGTTTGTGTGTTTTTGTGTATGTGTGTGTTTGTGTGTATACAGCGTTCATTAGAGAAAGTATAATATTTAGCGTATCTTAGTATCTTCCAAATGATTTTGAGTTTTTCATATTAACTGAAAAAATAAATTCTGTCAGAATATCGTTCGAGATTTAAAAAAATATTTTTAAGCAGATTACCTCCTGCTTTCAAAGGATAGCCAGAAAACCCTATCCATTATTTGGAAATTAAATCATTAACTGGATATACTTTTGTATTTTGGCAATGAATTTCGAAAAACATAAATGATTTAATGGAAAATTGATCGGTTGAAACCGCTGTCACCAATGCAAAGAATTGGATATGAATAAATGCCAGACATTTTTACAACTGATATTTGTTATTTTTGTAACAAAATTTGTTGTTCAGCAGAAATTCAATTTAACATTATCAGAATACGCCAAAGTTATATTCTGGGTAATGATAGTTGCTATCTTTGTATCTCAGAAAAAAAAAATTCTAAAATAAATAGTTTGTTTTATGCTGTTCCATTTGAAATATGTTGCCATAAATCGTTTATTGGCATGTGCCATCTTTATCCGTAAAAATTAGGATAGTTGCATTCAATAGTGCTAAACGCTTCAGACAAAAACAAACGTTAATGTGAATATCGTATTCAACCGTTATTTCGTTTATGAATATAAAGATCTGTTGGTGCTTGTCAATCGGTAACATAAGGCTTAGAACAATTGCTGATGCTTCTGATGAAAATAAACCCTACACACACACACACACACACGTAGATTTATATATGTGTGTGTGTTGTTTCTGTTTTTTGTATAATTCTGAATCATATATATAAATATATCGTTGCTATTATGCAAAAGTGTTGTAAGTCCAAAACGTTGCTTTTTTGGCAAAAACGAAAAAATAGCTTCACCATTCTATAGTAAAACCGTTGTACTACACTTTGCCAATTTGTGATATCTTGTCATCTGAAGCAGCTGGAGATACGATAGTTTGACCAAAAGAACCGGCTATTGCAAGCAAAAATAAATACTGAAAAAAGCACATTTGGCCAAATTTGGACAAACGACAGTTTAACATAATAGCAATAATATATCTATCTATATACATACATACACACGCATACACGCGTGCGCACACGCACACACACGCACACACACGCACACACACGCGCGCACACACACACACACACACACACACACACACACACACACACATATATACGCAAACACAAACACGCACGCACATACAAACTATATTTAAGTTAGTCATAGATTTTGGAAGCGATTTCATTATCGCACAAAATAGTTATGCAGCCACACAAAATATTTTATGCTATCAAATTCGTCTATCAATTACAGACTGATCCTAATTTGTGCCTGATTTAAATAGCGATTGCTATCACTCTTCGGTATCCAAAATGTGAGAAGTATTTATCCTCTAAAGAGTGTCCAATCAAGCATGACATATGTCAGGTTAATCATTTTAATTAACTGCTGTTTAACTACTTTTGATTTATTTTAGATCTTATTATACACAAAGTCTATTCCTTATGTGTGTGTGTGTGTGTGTGTGTGTGTTTGCGTGTGTATGTGCGTGTATATATATATATGTGTATGTAT
>NC_068986.1:108755949-108756423 GCF_001194135.2 Octopus bimaculoides
TATATAAGTAAAAGGTTGAAGAGGAACACACGAGTAGATATATATGGAAAAAAGACAAAGTAGAAAATGCTAAAATACTTTTGTAAAGAACATTACAGAACCGGTTTCGATCCTTGAGATCTTTTCAACAGTAAATATGATTAATAGATTTAAAAGAAAAGTCTTTTTAAAGACATATTTGTATAGTATTCAAGTAACGGGCATTTTTCTTGTTTCTGCCTGTCTCTGTCTCACTTGTTAACTCTTGTTAACTCTTGTATATAATACACACATGTATTATACACTCATTCACAAACACATACAGACGCGTGTGCAGACACTCAAGCATGCAGAATTGAGAGACGACTTTGCCGTATATCTTGTGTGACTGTGTGTATACGTATACACACACAAACACACATGCACACACACACACACACACACACACACACACACACACACAAGCACACACACAAGCACACACACAAGCACACA
>NC_068986.1:108756433-108756935 GCF_001194135.2 Octopus bimaculoides
CACACACACACACACACACACACACACACAAGCACACACACAAGCACACACACAAGCACACACACAAGCACACACACAAGCACACACACACATGTATATATGTGTAAAAGTGTAATTGTAAGTGTGTATGTATGTATCTGTGTGGTGCAAATCTCACAGAACTACTGCGTTGTTACAACACATACACACACACACACACGCATTAATAAATATATATACATCGATATATATGCATTGGCCTGCTTGTGTGTTGCACCTTGTTTACCATTTTGTCCATGTTCTTTTGCCACGTCATGTACCCAGTTATGTATCTATATGTACATGTAGATGAACGTATATACATACACGTACATATATATGCATATACTCATATATTGTTTATATATGTATATATATATATATATATATGTATATATATATATATATATATATACATATACACACAGAGTGAGAGAAAGAGGTGTAAACGAGTATATCATAGACAGTCCATCTCCATTCCTCC
>NC_068986.1:108757773-108759901 GCF_001194135.2 Octopus bimaculoides
ATATATATATATATATATATATATATATATATATATATATATACATTTATATACACATAGTCGTATACACAGACATTCATAGATGCATGCACATACACATTAACGCACATACACATGCATTTATAGATATACCGTATTGTCTTGTGCTGAAGCCGTCAGTCCCTTGAAATTTGTTTCAAGGTGAAGATGCTTGTCTCAAAAGCTTTTGTAACCTAATTTCTCCTGTGTACAATGTAAATCGTCTTCTCTTCTATAGTATTTTGATATTCAAACAGTTTGAGGGTTACAGCGCATTTAGGTACCTATTCGTTATTTGTAAGAAATAAGATGAGCACATCGTAAACTTTTATAAATTATATGGCACAGAACATAAGTCGTAGTTAATCCCAGAATCCAGGGATAAGAGAAATGTTTTTAAACTATTACAACGTGGATAAGTGGTTTGATCAATAAGTATCAGGATTGTTGCTCTAGTAACGAAACTAAAGAACGCAGAGTGAAGCCACTTGGCACAGATTGACCTTGGACTCTGTTGTGTATGCACACTAAGTTTTAACGTTCTAGCTCACTTCTGTTGTTTACAGCAGTGCTTGGAAGGGAGGTGTGTAGTGTGTGATAGTCGCAGTGATTGCAACAGAGAAAGTTGAGCACAGAATCTGCATCAAATTTTGCCAGAAGCTTGGTGATACCTGCTCAGGGGCCTACGCAAAGTTTTCCTAAAGTTTTTATCGTTCTTGACACAATCAAAGAGATCTTGTACAACTGAAACCCAAATGTCTTTTTGGTCAGCTGAAAGCAGTTTGGGCACAAATTTGGCAGACATGTGTTTCATACTCAAATTTTCAGTGATAATAGACTGAACCGTAACTAATCTGCACATCTTCTGATAACTCAGATGGTGATTCGATGATTTTCCCCTCACAACTGCACACACATCTGTGACGTCTTTCTCAGTTCTGCTGGTTGTGGGTCTTTCAGAACGTTTGTCACTATCGACATTTTTTCGGCCATCTTGGAAACGTCTGAACCACTCGTACACTTGTGTTCGGCTCATACACTCCTCTCCATACTCTTTCTGCAACACTGCGTAGGCCTCTGAGCAGATATCGCCATGACAACTTTTTCTGACATGATCAATGCGACGATCACACGCTACACACCTTCCTTCCAAGCATTACTGTAAACAGTGGAAGTGAGGCAGAACGTTCAAACTTAGTGCGCATGCATAGCAGAGTTCAAGGTCAATTTTTGCCTCACGGCTTCAATCTGCGTGCTTTAGCTTCGTTGCTATGACAACAGACCGGATACTTATTGATCAGACTTCGTACATCACAAACCTGATTGAGGTCCGGGGGAAAGACACCCAGACTTGTAGATAGCAGGAATTGGGTTCCTTGCTGATTTCGACATATTTAGTTTCACCTATTAAGAATTTAATTCTTTGATCTGTAACAGAGACACTCAGCGACATTACTATATCAAACCGGAGAAACTTATTAACCAGACGGAACGCCGAGACAGTCATTTCAAACTGGGAACTATATGTAATACATATAATATATATATAATAAAAACAAATTGGTTACCTGATATAACTAGAATTGTTTTGTTGTCTTTATTGTTACGTAACCGTAGTACAGTCAAGTGTACAGTATGCCCATCATCCGTAAAATTAAGCATATTAAGCAACTCTCAGCGTATCAGTCTAACCAAATAAACAAGCGAGCAGTGACATATCTGTTAATTAACATGTCACAATAAAGACTCCTCAGAAACAACGTTAGTAATACCAGATAAGCCATTCGTCTGTTTATGCGTGTATGTGTGTGTGTGTGTGTACGTGCGTGTTAGGGGGTGGGGTGCGTGTGTGCATGAAATCTGTTGATTCACGAAGAAGCGATAAATTCCAAAACTCAATAGATTAGTGTATGGTATACTTAATGCATCATAAATGAAAAGCTCATGATTTCAGTACTCCGAGTTATATGCGTGTATGTCCGTGTGTGTGTGTGTGTGTGTGTGTGTGTGTGTGTGTGTGCGTGTGTGTGTGAGTGAGTGTGTGTATGTGCGTGTGTGTGTGTATGTATACGTATATATGTATGTATGTATATATGTGTATGTATACCTA
>NC_068986.1:108762424-108763046 GCF_001194135.2 Octopus bimaculoides
GATAAATTAAGTACCAATTTTGTACTGGGGTCGATTTAATCGACTGGCCCTCTCCCCCAGAATTTCGGGCCTTGTGCCTAGCGTAGAAAAGAACATATAACCGTAACTATGACCTTAGCACAAAATAGCGCAACATAAACCAGGGACTATAAAAATATTTGTGGGAATTAGTTGCCTGTTTAAAGACCTCTCATTTAACAAATCCCGAACCCTTTACATTACACACACACACACACACACACACACACACACATAAGAGAAGTTTGTTCACATGTGTTGTTGTATATGTGTGTGTGCGTGTGTGTGTGTTCGTGTTAGTGCTTATGCAGCCTTAAGAATTTCTAGCAATATAACTGCTATTTCTAGCAATATAAGTAACCTCCATCACATTTAGAAGCGATTAAATTTTCCCGATACACACGCACAAACACACACACACACACACTCACATATATACATATATGTATATATATATATATGTGTGTGTGTATGTGTGTGTGTGTGTATGTGTGTGTGTGTGTATGTGTGTGTGTGTATGTGTGTGTGTGATAGATAGAGAGAGAGAGAGAGAGAATAAGATATAGATATCAAATGTTATTCTCTCTCTTCTCCCTTTCTGTTT
>NC_068986.1:108765676-108768309 GCF_001194135.2 Octopus bimaculoides
TCATCATCATCATCATCATCATCATCTTCATCATCATCATCATCATCTTCATCATCATCATCATCATCATCATCATCATCATCAATATCATCTTCATCATCATCATCATCATCATCGTTGTCATCATTGTCATCATCATCATCATCATCATCATCAATGTCAGCTTCCACATTACCACCATCATCAAATTCTTATCATTATCACCACCGTCATCTCCACTAGCCACCACCACCACCACCATCAACATAAAATATGACCTGGTGATCTCTGATCCAAAGGTCATGGTTTCGTATCCCACCATGAACGAGCATTACGTCCCCCGACCCACAAGTGACAGATCTGATCAACAACCTAACCGCACTCTTTTATGAATGCCCATGACCTTAAGCTGACACACCTAAATATACACACACTAATTACAAAGCTTTACATGCATGAACAAATTCTAACAATTAGCACTTACCTGAAATCTAATCAATAACATTTTCCATGCCTTCTGGCCACCACAACCTAGCCAGAGCCTGATTATCATTCAACAGGTCACTGAGGTCAGGTCACTGAGGTCAGGTCACTGTGGAAAATTTTAATTTAGCAAAGACTATATGAAGCCAAGATGAACTTAAATGCATTACAGTTTGATAATGGCAGAAACTTCGAAGTCACATTCAGTATTATTTTTGCTAAAGAATAATAAGTTTGCGCCCTACAAAATGTATTGAGTGCTCCTTCAATTTAATGTAAAACCTGTTTTTTTTTGTGACATAAAAACAAACATTAATATGTAGAAAGGTGGATTTCTAATATGGCAGAAGACGGCCAAATTGTCTTACCACGATTTGGTGGTGGTGGTTGTGTTAGTGGCGTTGTTGTGTTGTTGTTGGTGGTGGTGGTGGTGGTGGCGGCGGCGGCGACGGCGGTCGGGCTGAAGTGGGGGAGGTTAACTATGCGAAAATACTTCCATCGAGCTGTCAGCGCCATCTGGTGAAACTAAATTTAATCAGTTCGTCCACATTTCATATTTCCCCGTCGAGTCATTATGCATAAATTTGAATATTTTTTTAGAATTAATAAAGAAATTTACATAGAATTAGGCGAAAATAGATATAGAAATAAAACGGTTACTCACAGACCTATAAAAAGAAAGTTAATTTTTTTTTTTAATTGACAAAGCCGGGTTGTTTGGTTAAGAAGTTCTGAGTTCAAATTCCACCTAGGCTGAATTTGCTTATTCTTTTTTCATACATGCATGACCAAATACATAATTATATACACACATACCAACTTAACATACATACATCCGTACAATTTGCCTATGATAGGAAATGTCAGCTGTCCACAGCCAGCAGACTAAGATGGCACTTGTTTTCTGACCATGCTTCGAAAACCCTGCGAAGGACTCTTGCAGTTCCAAGCAATGAGGATTTTTGTAGGTATTCTAAATTTGTATTCGTCCCAATCTTTTCGAGTCATGTTGGTAGTTAGGTACTGATAACTCGAAGTGCACTAATAACTTGGTATCACCTTCACTTTCGTCATTGCCCCCACCTGCTTATTTCCCCTCTTCAATTCATCATAGTTGTTCACTTATTCTTCCTTCCCTTCAATCCTGTTGTCACCAGGACATACTGTGTCTCTGTTTACTACAACAATGTCAGCTTTCTGATGTCTAATCTGACGCTCACACTGAATCATCGCATCCCACAAGATTTTGCAAACCTCATTCTTAGTAACTCCCTCTGAGACTTGGTCATATCACGTCTTTGATCTTTCTTGGCTATACTTTCCACAAAACGTCTCAATCGATCATTCTTGCCACATTGTCATGTTGCCTTTTGTATTCATGTTGTGTTAATTTCAGGCATTTACTAACAACGTGCCACGTTGCTTCACCCATCTCACCACACACTCTGCATATGTCGCTCTTTATTAATTCTGCACTTTACATAATTTCCCATCAATGCTCGTTCTCGTACCGCGCTTATAAATGCTTCCGTTTCTACCTTCAAACCACTCTGACGCATCCATGGTCACTGGCCTTCTCCATCTATTTTTGCACTCGTATCTCTTGCAAACTGACCGTATATTTTTTCCTTTCTATGCCATTTCTTTTTTCTTTGCTTTTTTTTTGTACTTTTTTCGTCTTTAAATTTCTCTTTCTCAATACAATTATCAGTTTGGATGACACCAGACTTCTTCACACGCACTAACAATGGTTCCACGGCGTTTTTTACAAACCACCTTAAACTGTTTTCCTCTGTTTCAATACAACCCTGGCAACTGATCAAACCTCGTCCACCATTTATTCTGGACAAGCACAACCGATCAGTGTCACATCTTAGGATGTAATGCTCCGTGCACCATCAATAACTTTCATGTCTTCCTATCCATACCCATCAGCTCATTCTTTTGCCATTTTATGATTCCAGCTCCATACCGAAAGGATGCCATCGCCCATGTATTTACTGCTTAGATTTGATTTTATCCGGTCAGTTTTGAGCGCAACACCAATCGTAGGCATCGGAAATATTCTTTCCTCTGCAATTTTGTCATTTCTTTCTTCATGATTTCATTCAACACTAGTATGGCAGGTTCTTATAGCCCCCTTTTCCAATTTGTTTCATCACTTCTCTGTT
>NC_068986.1:108768409-108768841 GCF_001194135.2 Octopus bimaculoides
TGTGTGTGTGTGTGTGTGTGTGTGTGTGTGTGTGTGTGTGTGATCTATAGAAAATGTACTCAATACAGGTGTACACTTCAATTATATGTCTGCACCTCGTCATTCTTCAGAGATTTTCGTTGCGTCTTATCGTCCTTCCAGCGACGAAATGTGAATTATACGCTTGCACACACGCATAAACACACGCACACACAGACACACAGACACACACAAACAAACAAACAAACACACACAAACAAACTAACAAACACGCACACATACAGATGAACAAACAAACACACACACACGCACACACGCAGAAAGAACAAGCTCACAGAAACTCATAAATTTCTGGAATTAAGACGTAAGAGAACATGTGGGAGACTCCATTATAAATTTTCTTATGTAAGATTTTAATGTCTAAGACGTGCAAGAAAAGAATAACAAGGAATG
>NC_068986.1:108769516-108770337 GCF_001194135.2 Octopus bimaculoides
TAAGACGGTCAGGCTTGTATTGGATGAAAGATTGCAAAGATAAAGCACTATACAAGAAATTGAAAACGAATGAAACTGAAAATAGGTGGGTAAAGAAAAGAATGCATGGACAATTTCATAGGGATGTTGAAGATAAGACAGACAGAGAAAAAAGATAGCTGTAGATGACTAAAAGTAATTTAAAATTGGAAATGGAGGCTCTAATCTGTGCTGCCCAAGAGCAAGCACAAAGAACAAATTACATAAAATACAGAATAGACAACACAGCAGAATGTGATAAGTGCAGAATCTGTGGACAAAACGGTGAAACCGTATGGCATATTGCCAGCCAATGTACGCCACTATCCCAGGAGGAATATAAGAGACGCCACGACAATATAGCCAGGCTTGTCAATTGGACGCTTTGCAACAAGTATGGTCTTGACAGAGCAAAAAATTGGTATGACCATAAACCCGAAGGCATCATCGAAAATGATAATGCAAACATCCTATGAGATTTTATGACAACAAGATATGCGACAACAAGGTATGCGACAACAAGGTATGCGACAACAAGGTATGCGATAAGGAAGAAAGAAAAGTCAATAGATATGACAGGTTAGCTTTGGAAGTTAAGCAGTTGTGGTAGATGAAAAAGGTAGCAGTAGTACCAATAATTGTTAGAGTCATGGGAACAGTGAGTAAAAATCTCGAGAAGTACGTGGAACAAATAGGGGCTTCAATAAGGGTGGAGCACTTGCAGAAAACAGTACTGCTTGGAACCAACCAAATACTCCGGAAGGTGCTTGAAAAATAAGAGGTGTTACCTTAGTTCACTGGTA
>NC_068986.1:108771527-108772189 GCF_001194135.2 Octopus bimaculoides
TATATATATATATATTATGTACGCACACATACACGCCGCCATCATCTTCGTTGAAGTTGGCGTTATCATAGGCAACACCCTCTCTCTCACTCTCTCTCTCACTCCGTCTCGATCTCTCTCTTTCTCCCTCTCATCTTCACTATCTATCTCTCTCTCTCTCTACTTGCACTTTCTCCACCATCAGATATCTCACAACTATCTCCTTCTGCTGCTACTACTATTACTTTACTGCTGCTACTGCTACTAATATCATAATAACAACAACAATAATGATAATCGTTTCTACTATTGGCACAAGGTCCTGAAATTTTGTGGGGGGGCAGAGGATTGCATCGACCCCAGTGCGTAACTGGTACTAATTTCCTCCACCCCGAAAGGATTAAAAGTAAAATCGACCTCACCGAAATAACAATAATAATAATAATAATAATAATAATAATAATTACAACAACAATAATAATAATAATAATAATAATAATAATAATAATAATTACAATAATAATAATAATAATAATAATAATAACAACAACAACAATAATAATAATAACAATAATAATAATAACAATAATAACAATAATAATAATAATAATAATAATAATGACAACAACAATAATAATAATAACAATAATAATAATAATAATAATAATAATGATAACAATAAT
>NC_068986.1:108773824-108774435 GCF_001194135.2 Octopus bimaculoides
AAGAAGAAGGAGAAGAAGAAGAAGAAGAAAAAGAAGAAGAAGAAGAAGAAGAAGAAGAAGAAGAAGGAGGAGAAGAAGAAGAAGGAGGAGGAGAAGAAGAAGAAGAAGAAGAAGAAGAAGAAGAAGAAGAAGAAGAAGAAGAAGAAGAAGAAGGAGACGAGCACACACACGCACCCACTGTACACACACATACACACACACACACACTCACGGGTATGCATGGCTGGCTGTGTGTGAGTTTGTGTGTGTATATATCTATCTATATCTACTCTTTTACTCTTTTACTATTTTACTCTTTTACTTGTTTCAGTCATTTGACTGCGGCCATGCTAGAGCACCATCTTTAGTCGAGAAAGTCGACCCCAGGACTTATTCTTTGTAAGCCTAGTACTTATTCTATCGGTCTCTTTTTGCCGAACCGCTAAATTACGGGGGCGTAAACACACCAGCATCGGTTGTCAAGCGATGGTGGGGGTACAAACACAGACACACAAACACACACACATAAATATATATGCACATATATACGACGGGCTTCTTTCAGTTTCCGTCTACCAAATCCACTCACAAGGCTTTGGTCGGCCCGAGGCTATAGTAGAAGACACTTGCCT
>NC_068986.1:108774812-108775601 GCF_001194135.2 Octopus bimaculoides
TATATGTATACATAACTATAATTATAAACTATGGTTTAAACAGTAATTTACCTGCCTTCGGATGCCCTCTAACCAAGACGGTACCCGCACAGGTAATTCCCAGGAGTGCCTCCGGATTTAAAATCCCCTGGTTGCTTAGATGCTTCAGACTACCCCTAAAGGATTGAGGCAAGCCTATCATTGACCATATATATATATGCATTGACACACGCATATATATATATGTATATATATGCGTGTGTGAGTGTTATTCATGATTTTTAATTCTTTTTAGTTGTTTCAGCCATATGACTGCGGCCATGCTGGAGGACCGCCTTCAGTGGAATCGACCCCGGGTACATTTTCTTTGTAAGCATAGTACTTATCTTATCGATCTCTTATGCCCAACCACTATATTATGGGGACGTAAACACACCAACGTCGGTTGTCAAACGATGGTAGAAGAGCAAATACATACATACATATATATATCCATGTGTATGTGCTGTTTTATTCTTTATTTTATGCTTGCTTCAGTCAGATGACTGAGGCCATGCTGGGGCAGCAAGTTGAACGATTTTAGTCGAACGAATCGACCCAAATACTTTACTATTTCTTTATAGTTTGGTACTGAAGATATCGGTCTGTTTTATTGAACCGCTAGGTTACAGGGACATAAACACACTAACACCGGTCGTCAGTCTTTGGTGAGAGACAAATGCAAAGACACACACACGTACACACAAAGACACATGCATACACGCACATAAATATACAAATATATATACATACATTTATATATATATATAT
>NC_068986.1:108776232-108778578 GCF_001194135.2 Octopus bimaculoides
GGGAAGCAAGCTTCTTTCCACACACATACATATATAGACATACTTACACACACACACAAACACACACACATACACACACGCACGCACGCACGCACGCACAAACACACACACACACATACACATACACGCCGTCATCTCTACAGATGTGGTTTCGAATCCCACAGGAAGTCGTCGACTCTTTCTATTCAAACTTGTTTTACAAACCTTCATTTACATTTGGCATCCCTCTTATATACGGTAGACTTCCCGCCAAAAGATATTTTATTCACCGCATCAACAGTCACGTGTTCATTTCTTTGTTTGTTGTTATTGCTGTTGTTTGTTCTTTCTCGTGCCATGCCTGGCTCATAAGGTTTGGTTTCCCGGTTTCATTGGCGTATAGGTTCCCCACCTGGACAGGATGCCAGTCCATCTCAGGTGAGCAGCTAGATGCAGAAGGAAAGAGTGAGAGAAAGTTGTGGTGAAAGAGTCAGCAGAAGTTCGCCATTACCTTCTGCCGGAGTCGCGTGGAGCTTAGGTGTTTCGCTCATAAATACACACACCGCTCGGTCTGAGATTCGAACCTGCGATCCCTCGGTCGCGAGTTCGCTGCTCTAACCCCTGGGCCATGTGCCTCCACTGGTCCTTTGCTTGTCGGTATAAAATTCTAACTCAGTTCTATATTTAAGAGATGAGGAATTATTTACATTATTTACATTATTTACATTTGACGGATATTTGTCCTCATCTTGATTGTTGTTAGCACAACGTTTCGGCTGATATACCCTCCAGTATTCATCAGGTGTCTTGGGGAAAACATCGAAAAATACCTTAGGAATGAGAACCCAGTTTCGAAATTTCCCCCAAAACACCTGATGAAGGCTGGAGGGTATATCAGCCGAAACGTTGTGTTAACAACAAACAAAATGAGGACATTCTGTTGTGTCTGGAGAGAGTCATTCTCTTTTGGTATCTTATAATTTAACATACTCACCGGTGAAATTTCCACTTATTTCTTATTTTTATTTTCCTAAAATTTTCGTTGTGTCTTGCAACCTTTTCAATAGTTTTGACAAAAGGGTGCAAGACGCAACGAAAATTTTAGGAAAATAAAAAAGAAATAAGTGGAAATTTTACTGGTGAGTGTGTTAAATTATAAGGCACCAAAAGAGAATGACTCTCACCAGACACAACAGAATATGCTTCAACATACGAACTTACATAAAGAATCTTGCAAGCCAAATCCAAAAACGAAATAAGATGAGGACAAATATCCGTCAAATGTAAATAAAATTTTGACTGTTTCTTTTTGCTTCATCTTTTTATGTTAGAATCTTCGTGTTAATCTTTTGATGCAAATGGCTGCCTGTTGATTTTAACGTTTCATTGGGGTATAATCATGATTCTCATAATTACTCTTCTAAATTCGTCTGGAAGTTTATAAAGTATGTATATTCCGACAGTATTTTCCCATCCAGTGTACGGTTTAATATTTCGTGATAGTCCAATGGTATGAGGAAGAAAAAAAAAACACCCGACCCTAGTTTTGGACTGGTAATTTTTTATTGACTCTCGAAATCTACAGGATTTCAATTCAGACCGCTCAGAACCGGAATATTTACCAAAAAATATATTCTTCGACTCAGTCAATTTGCCACCCTATAACTTCTATTAGGTGACCTATTTCTCAACAGAATCGACTGACGTCAGTGGAACAATCTCATCTTCCATTACTGAATAACAATGAATCTATTTGCTTATTTATTATTTCCAATTTTTCAATTTCTGCAGCAGATACAACGTTCCATCTGATTACAAACTAATACTGTTTTTCAAGAATCATATTTTCTGGAGGGTGAGGGTCTATTTTTATACGTTTTATTGTAAGCTTAACTGTTTGATTTTTAAGCAGATGGTATCTTTGAGTATTAAATCACTCCGATCTTAATCAATTGTTTTCAGCGTTTTCAGCGGCAGTTCGATGTCAATCTGAAAGATTCTAATTTAACTTGCCGGCGTCTTATCGACTACACTTCGCTTTATCAATATTTTTTCAATGAGATAAATATATATATTTACCACCAGAATAGAAGAGAAAAACTATCAACACAACAGACTCTCTCTCTCCCTCTCTCGCTCGCTCTTTCTCTCTCTTTGTTTCTCTCGCTCGCTCGCTCTCTATTGGTTGTGTTCTATTTATTATTTTGTTTTGTTTTGTTTTGTTTTTCTTTTCTTCTAACAGTCCATAAGTACATTTGTAATACAACTGGCAGCAGATCATCACAAATGAAGCGAAGAACAGATGTCAAAAATACACGGAGGTCAGAAGGCGTCTGCTCGGTGGTGTGTGTGTGTGTGGGGGGGGGG
>NC_068986.1:108779343-108780381 GCF_001194135.2 Octopus bimaculoides
CCTCCCCCTCAAGCACTAACAGCGATCATTAGGGGAAATGGTTTACAATGGCGATATTCAGTCCAACGTCTTCAAAAGTAAATAGTTCAGTAAACACACAGCGGTGCCTGTTGTTGTTGTTGTTGTTGTTGTTGTTGTTGTGGTTGTTGTTGTTGTTGTTGTTGTAGTAGTTGTGTAACAGCACAGATATAAACATACACCCAGAGAATTATAGATACATATACATACTTACAAACAGTCAGACAGACTGAGATAGACAGACAGACTGAGACAGACAGACAGACTGAGACAGACAGACAGACTGAGACAGACAGACAGACTGAGACAGACAGACAGACTGAGACAGACAGGCATGTAGATAGGCAGTCAGGAAGACAGACAGAAAGACTGACAGACAGGTGGGAAGACATGCAAGAAGGCAGGCAGACAGACAGACAGAAAGACAGACAGACAGAAATAAGACAGATACATTTCTTTTATTAGCCACACAGGGCTCAACAAAGATATAATTAGATAGATAAATAGACAGACAGACATATAGATAGATAGATAGATAGATAGATAGATAGATAGATAGACGGATCAAATTTGCCTTAACTTACATTCTACGGTCTTCAATAAAGTGGAAAGATATGTCAAATAGCTCAGTCTCAATCACTCTTAAAAAACTGAGAGGTCTTATTTTTTTAAATATATACGAAGTCCGTACATATTTTTCTGTTTTACTTGATTCTCTTCATCTTTTTCCTTTTCTGTGTTAAAGGGTCTCACCTCAAAAGCTTTCTTGTTCCTTTCTTTGCTGTAGTTATCTTTATTATACACTCCTTGGCTTGTTGCATTTTTCGCTTTATATTTCTACGCTTTCTTAGCCACGGGCTTTCGCTTGTTTGATTCTATATATTGCTTGTTTGTTTCCCTTCTTTTTGTCTCATAAACTTACTCGTGTTTTCTGTGTAATTTTTATTTACGTATCTATCTAAATCTATCCACATTTGTTTCACTGTGTGCCTATGTATATATATATATATATATATATAT
>NC_068986.1:108781290-108782264 GCF_001194135.2 Octopus bimaculoides
TATATATAACATACAGAAAATTGCACTACTGGGCACTGCACACATCCTACGCAAAACACTTTCAATACAGTAAACATAAGAGCACCACAGCAAACCACAGCACATACCCAAGGCACACAGAGCTGCGCTCGGTAGTGAAGTGAAAGCACGTTATAAAAATAAAACTACTGAACAATAATAATAATAATAATGATGATAACAGTAAGCAAAAACCTCGATTGCTGCCAACACCCGTTAAAAGGAGGGCTGGGCATGCCGTGGTTGATGATGCGCAGACATGCGCTGAGACTGCGACATCTCCGGCGCTTCATGGATGATGGTGAACAGGTGTGGTCACTGTTTGTGAGGCGCGCTTTCTCGCAGCTCGTCTCCATGACCGAACTGCAATCGTGGATCAAAAATAGGCCGAGGAAGGACGAATGGCACCGCGAGTGTCGCGTTGCTCTCAAACAACTATGCTGTCCCAGGTCGACCTTGAGCCACTTCAACACAACCAAAGCACTCTATAGGGGATTAGTGGAGGAGAGGTACGACGACGATCTCGGGGCGAACCTGGGCGTCGACGAGGAATACTTGACCCGCCTGTTCAAGACGACTTTCGGGCCGGGACCTATGGACAACTTCCAGAGATCCCTAGCCTGGCAGTGCTATCGTGAAGTGCTACCCGTTCGGGATAAGCTCTACAGGCATGGCTCGAGAAACACGGGACCGACCTGCCCAAGATGCGGTCAGAGCGACGAAACCGTCCTGCACGCACTCGTACAGTGTGCCACCATTTCTGGGCTGTAGGCTTACGTCGAACGACTACTATCACGTGTGGGACGAATCGGTCTATCAGCCGAGTCTATCGTGAATATTGTCGCGCCTCCTTCCTTGAAACGGGAAGGAAGAGCCATTTTCATCGTACTTGTGGCTATGGCGAAAGAATGTGTATGGTGGACGCGTCTGAAAGGTCTAGAGACAAAGACTTTCCT
>NC_068986.1:108783140-108783715 GCF_001194135.2 Octopus bimaculoides
TAGTAGCCCGCGCTCTTAACCACTACGCCATATGCCCAAGATTCCGAGTTCGATTCACGGCAGCGACCTGATTAATAATAGTAATAATAATAATAATATAATAATAGTAACATCGTTAGGAATGAGAACCCAGGTTCAAAATTTCCCTAAGACACCTGACGAAGGCTGGAGAGTATATCAGCCGAAACGTTGTGTTAACAACAAACAAGATGAGGACAAATATCCGTCAAATGTAAATAATGTAAATAATGTATATCTCGATCTGTCTGTCTATCAGTATATCTGTTTATCTATCTATCTATTGATGTATCAATCTATCTATTTATCTATTATCTGTCTATGTATGTATCTATCTATCTATCTATCTATCTATCTATCTATCTATATCTATCTATATCTATCTGTCTGTCTGTCTGTCTGTCTGTCTAGTTGTCTATCAATGTATATGTGTATGTGTATGCGTGTGTATGTAAAGTGAATATGGAAGCGTACGATGCCTATATTTGTGCGTAAGTGTATGCACATGCATGAATGTGTGTGTGTGTGTGTGTGTGTGTGTGTGTGTGTGTGTGTGT
>NC_068986.1:108784190-108786867 GCF_001194135.2 Octopus bimaculoides
GAGAGAGAGAGAGAGAGAGAGAGGGGAGGTGGAAGTAGAATGAGACAGACGTACATTTTGCAAACTCAATGGATTTTAGTGTCTAATAACAGAGCGACTGGTTCCTGGCAGTCAGCGTTGCACTCACTCTCTCACTCACTCACTCACTCACTCTCACATTCACTCACTCTCTCACTCACATAATATTTCACTACAGTATGTCTTAAATTCTTGTATCATGAGGCATTTACAGTAGATAGCAGAAGTAAAACAAACAAAACAAGATCTCTTATGATAATGATAATGATAACAACAACAATGATGATGATGATGATGATGATGATAATAATAATAATAATAATAATAATAATAATAATAATAATAATAATAATAATAATAATAATGATGACGACGACGATGATGATGATGACGATGACGATGATGATGACGATGACGATAACAATAATCTTTTTCCTCATTGGTCACAAGGACCGAACACAAAACAATTAGGGGCCAATACTAAACAAGGGACGAGAGGGGTTTAAAACAAAAAAAAGTGTAAGCAATAAAAACAAAAGCAGTTAACAAAAGAAATTTGAACAACATAATTCCCCCAGTAGGGGGGAGTTCCACCCAGGGCCAACCAGAGTACCCTACACATCCTAGTCACCCCGACTGCCAAGGGCACGCCAGGTAGGCACCTGTCTTCCCTTCAACTGCTCCGACTTACAGACGAATATTCTGAGTAGGCCCATTCACACGAGCCATTTTCACAACATTCACCACCCCACCCCGCTTTCAACTAACTTACTGAATGGGCGGGTGGGGTGGAGAGCAGTAATTCCTTCTTTGCCCTCACTTTCTTTTTCAAGTGGAACTTGTAAAAGTCGATGAGGGCTCGGCCGAAGAAGAAAGTATTTGTCTTCAGTCCTTTCAACCTCATCCACCACACCACCTCCTTCGCTAGAGCAGCCTGGCAGAGGAAAACTGCCTTTCCGAAAAGAAGGCGACGGGGCGATTCCTCACAATGGACTCGGCTGTTAACCGGGTCCGTCCTACACGTGACAACAGCTGCTCGACTAAGATCCACAGGTCAGTAATGCACAGGCACTGGACGAGTGCATGCAGGACGATTTCATCGATCTGCGCACACCTCGGACAATAATAATAATAATAATAATAATAATAATAATAATAATAATAATAAATTTATTTTTTTCAGGGAGGCATCACATGCGGGAGGGACATTACAAGGACAGTTTACAATTGTGCTGGTATTTATAAAGAAGATGAAGGAAAGAAAAATAGAAGAGAGGAAATGAGATAAGAGTATATATAATCGGCAATAACATTATTTACATTATTTATATTATTTACATTTGACGGACATTTGTCCTCATCTTGTTTGTTGTTAACACAACGTTTCGGCTGATATACACTCCAGCCTTCATCAGGTGTCTTGGGGGAAATTTCGATCCTGGGTTCTCATTCTTAAGGTATTTTTCGATGTTATTATTATTATTATTATTATTATTATTATTATTATTATTATTATTATTATTATTATTATTATTATTATTATTATTATTATTATTATTATTATTATTATTATTATTATTATTTGGGTCACTGTCTGGAATGGAATACGGAATCTTGGGGTTAGTAGCCCGCGCTCTTAGCCGCTACGCCATATACCCGTGGGCTTTTTTCTAGATCTTGTTCGATTCTCTTTTTATCATCATATGGCGTAGTGGTTAAGAGCGCGGGCTACTAACCCCAAGATTCCGAGTTCGATTCCAGGCAGTGACCTGGATAATAATAATAATAATAATAATAATAATAATAACATCGAAAAATACCTTAGGAATGAGAACCCAAGATCGAAATTTCCCCAAGACACATGACGAAGGCTGGAGGGTATGTCAGCTGAAATATTGTCTTAACAAACAAGATGAGGACAAATATCCGTCAAATGTAAATAATACAAATAATGTACATAATTCCTCATCTCTTAAATACAGAACTGGAATCGGCAATAGCATTCGATAACATGAATGAGCAGCCCTCCTGTTATAGGAGAAACTCCACCAGGGGCACAAGTCCTTGCCCAACTGCTGTTCTCCAATCTACAAGCACCTGCCTAGATTAGAGCCGTTCACCCTGCCATGTTTACCCCAGTTACTCCCCTTTTCACAACCTCTCTGGAAGGTAGCACTTCCATCTCCATCCTCATTTTCCTTTCCAAACGGAACTTGAAAATATTGATGAAGGCTTGACTGAAGACGAAGGTCTTTTTTCTTCGATCCTTTCAGCCTTACCCACTACACCGAGGCTTTCACCATAGCCACCAGACACAGCAACACTGCTTTCCTTGTCTTATTAAAAGTGGGTGATGGGGTGACGCAATAACAGCTGTTCGGCATAATTTCACTCGTCAGCAAAGCTCAGGTACATGTATTAGTTTAGCGCTCGGGAAATGAGAAAGTCTTTTACGTTTCAAGCCTACGTTCTTCCACAGAATGGAACACAGAAATAAACAAGGAGAGAAAATAGGAAAAGGTTCAGTGGCTAGCGATCTATCATGCCGAATGTATGTATATATGCATGTATGTATGTATGTATGTATGTATGTATGTATGTATGTATGTATGTATGTTCATATCTTTTCTTTTAGAAATAAACATACACATACATATAT
>NC_068986.1:108787413-108789017 GCF_001194135.2 Octopus bimaculoides
CGTCACCGTAACATAGCGGTTCGGTCAAAGAGACCGATAGAATAAGTACTGGGCTTACAAAGAATAAGTCCTGGGGTCAATTTGTTTGACTAAAAGGCGATGCTCCAGCATGGCCGCAATCAAATAAAAGAATATAAGAATATGTGTGTATGTGCGCGTGTGTGTGTGTGCGTGTGCGTGTGCGTGTATGTGTGTGTGTGTGTGTGTGATAGTGTGCCGTGTGTGTGTGTGTGTGCCTTAATACCAATCAACCGACTTTGCACCGTTAAACATTTACATTTCCACGCACGACTGCGCGCGCTCACACACACACACACACACACACACACACATACACATTTGTACTTACACATGCACAATGACACGTGCCCACACTGGCACAAATACACATACTAACACAGATACACACACACATTCACACACACACACACACACTCACACACACATTGACCCATATATGCACCAATGGCACGTCGCACAAGATGAAATCGCTATCTTTGTTAATCAGAGAGGATGGGGCGGAGGTGATTGATAGAGGAAATGGGTAGTGGTGGTGGTGGTGGTGGTAGGATAGTTGTGGGGGTGGGGGGAGTGACAGGGTAATCGATAGGACATCAACAATGACACACAATGCACAACGACCCTAGCGGCAGCAACAACAACAGCAAAGGCGGCACGAAACATCTCTTCTATTAAAACAGCAAGAGTAACAACAACAATAAGAATGTCAGGGCAACCACAACAACAACAACAACAAAGAATCGCCCGAATTTGCAGCAGCAGCAGCGGCTGAGAAGCAGTAACAACAAGAATTAGAGCGGCAACAATAGAGAATATGGCGGCGATATGAACGTGGTAAACGGCAGGGGCAACCATGATGTAATCGAAACGACGGCGTCAATGGAATAATAAATAACAACAGCGACGTCATAGGGAAGAACATGAATGATGACATAATAAGGCAGGAGAATAACAATGATAGAACTTGGAGGCGAAATGCGGACAGAAGGAATGATAACATCGGTTTCAGAATTCGGCACAAGGCCAGCAATTTCGGGGAAACGGGTAAGTTGATTACATCGACCCCCAGTGCTCAGCGGGTTCTTATTTTATCGACCCCTAGGCGGAATTTGAACTTGGAATGTAAAGAGAGACGGAATGCCGTTAAGCATTTTGCCGTGTTAACGATTCTTATTTCTTTACTGCCCACAAGGGGCTACACACAGAGGGGACAAACAAAGACAGAGAAATGGACTAAGTCGATTATATCGACCCCAGTGCGTAACTGGTACTTATTTAATCGACCCCGAAAGGATGAAAGGCAAAGTCGACCTCGGCGGAATTTGAACTCAGAACGTAACGGCAGACGAAATATTGCTAAGTATTTCTCCCGGCAGCTAACGTTCCTGCCAGCTCGCCGCCTTAATGATTCTGCCAGTCCGTCGCTTTGGAAGGAATTATAATATTCATTATTAATTAATTGAACCCTGAAAAGTACGGGTTAAGAAGTAATGCAAGCTCAAGAATATTGGAGCGAAAGTTGGGACGGAAATAAAACATAAAACTGTGTTTTTAGTTTCATTTAAATGTAAAAATATGCCACC
>NC_068986.1:108796004-108796243 GCF_001194135.2 Octopus bimaculoides
TGTTGTTGTTGCTGTTGTTGTTGTTGTTGTTGGTGTTGGTGGTGGTGGTGGTGTGGTTGTTGTTATTGCTGTTGTTGTTGTTGTTGTTGTTGTTATTGTTGTTGCTGTTGTTGTTGTTGGTGGTGGTGGTGGTGGTGGTGGTGTGGTTGTTGTTATTGCTGTTGTTGTTGTTGTTGTTGTTGTTATTGTTGTTGCTGTTGTTGTTGTTGGTGGTGGTGGTGGTGGTGGTGGTGTGGTTG
>NC_068986.1:108797985-108802141 GCF_001194135.2 Octopus bimaculoides
TAGGTAAGTAGGTAGGTTGGCTGGTTGGTTGGTTGGTTGTTAGCTAAATACATAGAGACAGATATACTTATGTTTGTACAACCGATCACAGATGATTGAAAACAAATTTATTTACGTGGATGCCATTATATTAAGAACTGAATTACTACTTCCTTTTTACTTTCTTTCTTTCTTTTTTTTTTTGTTTTTCTTTTAGGCGAGCAAAATGTGGCAAAGGACCTTTTAAAAGAGATTTAATGCAGGATAGGAAGATTGACAAATGCAGGTCACGTGATATACTCCACGAATAAATTGAAGTTCGGTAATGATGTCACTAAAAACCGGTTTGACTTGACAGGTATCAAATTAGATTCTAAACCTACTCTCTCTCTCACCCTCTCTCTCTCTCCCTCTCTCTATCTCTCCTTCTCGTTCTCTTCACCTCTTCACCCTCCATCTGCACCCTCCCTCTCTCCCTTTTAAATCCCTCTCTCTATACAACCTTCCACTCTCTTTATTTTTTGCCTTTCTCTCTTACCGGAAGTTGATTTTATAATGGATACTCTAACCGACAAACCTGGCTTTCTTGCAAAATCTCTTTCTCTCGCCATTCTCTCTTTCTCTCTTCTACTCTCTCTCTCTCTCCGTCTCCCCTTCTCTCCATCTGCATCTATCTATTTATACTTCTCTAAATCGTACTTTGTTGTTATTATTATTTATATACCATCAAGGAGAACGTTACAAAGGAGGTGAGGGAGCGGGGTTGACTGGGTTATGTGTAATAACAACAAAACGAGAGGCAAGGCAAGGTCCCGGTGTTTCGTACGGCTTCCTTACATAATGAACACAGATTTCCTTTGATGGCTGCCATCATTACAACGACGCCCGAATAAGACCTTCATTTTTTCTGTCTTTTCTTTCTTCCATTTTGTTTTTACTTTGGAAACGTTTTAGATCTCTTCCAATAAATATGGTGGCTGAGAATCTCTCAACACTACAATAACATCAACTACTACTATTACTACTATTACTACTACTACTACTACTACTGCTGCTGCTGCTGCTGCTGTTGCTGCTGCTGCTACTACTATTATTACTACTACTACAACTACGGCTACTTCTAAAACAATAACAAGCTACTTACGGAATACTCTACCTGCTAGATATAGTAACCAAATCTTCCTTAGAGTCAATGAGGAGAAGGAAGTGAGTGAATGAGTGAGGGGGAGGTAGAGACGGACGGAAGGAGGGAGAGAGAGGAAGGGGCGGAGGGAGAGAGAGGAAGGGACGGAGGGAGGGAAGAATGAATAGTTGTAGATGTCGAAAAATGGTCACATATAACAATGTAGTTTTTGGCATACAGAAAACGGAAAGTCTTTAATCATAAATCATTAATCAACTGCTTGATTAAGCCTGACTTAAGCAGTCACAATACACCCATAGGAAATACTTCCTCTGTTCCATAAATTATCGTAACATTATATATTTGTAAATATATAACCCTTGTGGTTATTGACCCTGTTTATAAATGCCTTTTTATTCTTGAGTCTGAGAGACAATATTTTTTAAATAACGCCTGGTGTCTCTTAGGAATTCTTTAAAATCGAAGTAGAAATGGAAATATTGTCACACCATCTAGTTTGTTTTTATATTTTAGCATAAAATATGAAGCATTGTTGGAAATTTAAGAAGACGTAAGGTAAAACTCGGAATGACAACTGATACACAAAATGAAGAATTGTAATATTTGTTACGAGATTCTTAAGAATGGAAAATTGATGCCAGGAACAATAACTGCTACTTCAAAAGAATTTGAAATACATCCTGTCACAATTGTCTGATTATGAAAGATAGAATGTTCTAGTGAAAGAAATAGAAGTTTAAAAACTGGTAGATGTGAAAGAAGTGAAGTGGGAATATATAGTCAGTACAAGGTGTTGATGTGGCTGCGTGTATGTTATTACAAAATCCACAAAGAGATGAAAGAATAAATTCACATAAAAATATATTTTATTTACTGGTCGATGATGAGACATAGAATCAAAATGCAGAATCTAATTGAATGAAGTAATCTATGCAAGAAATTTCAGAGAGAGAAAATGTAGAAATAACAGCTAAGTGGTGGTTTTCAGTCATGTGGCGTAGAGAAATAGACGGACATGGCAACAACGTGAATGGCTCTAAGTCCAATCAGCTAAGAAGCAAAGATCAGGGTTAGCAAGCTGTTTTTATTAATGGAACGCTAGACATTCTAGAAACTTCCAGGAGAAACGCTAAGCTTCTTGAATAATTAAGAATCACGTCTCATGACACAGATGCTTCGAGAAACTTAGAAAAGGGAGGTTACTCTATAATCTTTCTTGCAAGGGAGATCATTCAACTATCTAGCTACCGTTACAGAAGTAGAGAGCAGTCACAGATAAATGGAGAATTAAAAGATCTTCTAAATACATTCAATTAATTACAGTTTTATAATTAAATTAATTACAGGTTTACAATTAATAGAACCGGAACATAGAATCTTGAAAGAAAGGAAAATATTTCAAAATTAGTTTTCTCTCAATAAAGTGGTTTTTTACCCTTTTTCTCGTTTTATTCGTTAGACTGCGGCCAAGCTGGATCACCACCTTGCAGGTTTGCTCAAGTAAATCCCACCGCCAGTAGTTATTTTTAAGCCATATAATTATTCTGTCAATCTCCTTAGACGAATCGATAACTTAGGAGAACATAAACAAACTAACACTGATTTCAAGCGGTGGGGAAACAGACACAACGACATGCATGCACGCACGCATGCTGTCCCGTAAAATTCTGTTGACTGTTCTTTGAGCCACTTCTTCACTACAGTTTTCACTTCCTCGTCACTGGAATAATGCTTGCCTCTCGAACCCTCTTTTATGGTGCCGAAGAGATGATAGTCTAAAGGCGCTAAATCTGGTGAGTGGGGAGGTAGTGAAGAAGTGGCTCAAAGAACAGTCAACCGAATTTTACGGGGCAGGGATACATGCTCTCATTCAAAGGTGGAACATTGCTACTGAGAGAACCGGTGACTATGTTGAGAAAAGCAGGGATGTGATCCATAGAGGACCAGCTTCATTTTGATGTATGATACATGTTCCTGTGTTGGTCCTAAACAAAATGGCATTACTTTTTGACTCACCCTCGTATACTAGACATTCTACCATTTTTCCACTTTTATCATTTTTCTTCTAATGGTTTGTTTTTATGCTTTGAATTTTTTTTTTTTTTTTGTAAATGTTTGTTGCTGGTATAACAAATAAAGTTAGTATTTTTACCAATTAATTCTTTTTAAATTAACACTAATTAAAGAGCCTAATTACTTTATGCTTCTACTAATTAAAATTACCGTTTTCTACAAATCAAATTCTTCATTAATTAAACTGCTTTACTAATAAAATATTGTGCTAATTAAGCTGACCAGTGTTTCTTACTAAAATTAAATCATTCAATTATCTACAAATTAAATTACATAATTTTTATAAATTAGAATGTTCTGTGATTATTCCATTAAAATATCAATTCTGTACCAGTTAAACTTTCCACTAATTAAACAATCCGTTCTGTACTAATTTAATCAATTCAACTGCTTAAACACTATAAATTAAACTGTATACTAACTAAACTGTTTACATATACTAATTACACTGTTCATCTCCAGTTTATACTAATTAAACTCTAATAATGAACCCCCTCCCATGTAGAAATCAAATTGTCTAGTTTTTGCAAATTTGTACTAATTATATTGTTAATTATGCGCTAATACAATTATTTATTTATTTATTTATTTTATAATAGCCTATTTTCTGTGAATTAACTGCTTTCAGTTTGGTACTAATTAGTTTGTCTAGTTTGTAATAATTTTTTCTCATAATGTGAAGAATAAAGTTCAACCAGGAATTGAACCTGCATACCACACTTCTACGATAGATACAATAATAACTAATCCATTTTTTCTTTCCTCCTCGCTTTCTCTCTCTCTCTCTCTCTCTCACACACACACACACACACACACACTCACACATTCCCTCTGTGTGTGTGTGTGTGTGTCTCGTTCACTCTTTATCTCTCTCCCTCTCTCTTTTTCTCTCTCTTCACTGTATTTATTTTCTATCTCTCTCTATATATATATCTATATCTATCTATCTATCTATATATA
>NC_068986.1:108802975-108807332 GCF_001194135.2 Octopus bimaculoides
TTTTTTTTTTTTTTTTTTTTTGCTCTTTGAAAGGTTTGAACGGCAAAACATCGCCAGTTAATTCTTAATCCGCATCACATCATCATCATCATCACCACTACCAGTCATCATCATCATCATCATCATCGTCGTCGTCGTCGCTGTTGCGACCATTGTTACTGTTGATATTATTGATGATGATGATGAGGAGGAGGAGGAGGAGGAGGTGTTACCATTGGCGCCTATTCGTTTCTTGCCGAACAATTTGAAATGCTGACGCCTTCCCCTTACGCAAAAACAAACCAATAATAGGGATGATGATGATGATTATGATGACGACGACGACGACGACGATGATGACAATGATAACGATGATGGTGATGGTGATGGTGATGACGACGACGACGATGACGATGATGATGAGAAAATAGATAAAAAACGTTAGGAATTGAAAGAGCGGCGTATAGCTATGGAATTAATGATAACAAAATAACCAGCAGGTTTATAAAACATTCCTAAATTTGTGAGAACATTCTTAATGTTTATGTTTATAGGAAGAACTGGAGTCTCTGCTTCATTTTTTTGAAGATTTGTTTTCGTTGGTTGGTTAAGAAGAATCGTCTGCCTGCTATTTATTGATTTGTTTTTCACTGAGGCAGACGATAATGCCGGCGGTTATTATTTTGACTGGAAACACCGAGTAAACAGGAGCAGGTTGTGCATATTGCATCACTGGAACATGTAGGGGAGGCGGGGATACGACATGAGCAGAAGTAACAGCTGCAGCAGCAACAGCAATAGCAGCAGCTTGAACAACACCACCAGCAAAAACAGCAGAAAAACAACTGAAACAACAACAACAACAAACGCAGTAGCCACAACAATAACGGCAGGAATGACAACGACTGTAACAATAGGATCAAAACAACATGGAAGGCAGCAGCAGTAACACCAACAGCGACACCAACAGCACTAATAATTATAACAAGAGAATCTCTATGATTGCTCCCTTGCTAGAAATAGCAGCCAAATCGCCATCGCGTTAGACTATTGATTTGAAAATGGAGAGATACATTCGATAGTATAGTCCTAGATACTCTGTGCTCGAGAGTAGAACGAGATGGTCATGGGTGGAGCATACATGTGCTGATACAATTCTATATTTCTGATTGTTGCATTCACTGTTATCCTGTCGGTACGTAGGTGACATAAGGCATCAGCAGCACTACCAGGCACAGGACAACAGCAGCAATGGTAGTAGGCACAGCAAGATGGCCGCAGAAATAAATAAAAAGTCAACCAGGACCCCTACAACAACGATAAGAATAAGACTAAACCATGGAGCCACAGTATGACAGATCGACCTGCATGAAATATCTGTTAGATTACTGCATATCATCTTCAGAAAGGAATGCCACATTGGACAATGTGGCAGTCTGAGAGAGAGCAAGTTGATAAAAAGAATGCGTTAAAAAACAGAATGATTACGGCACGGTTGGAATTTCTTTGACAACACGTTTACCTAGGGTTAAACAACTGCTGAAACCATCTTAACAACTTCGACAACCACCGTTCGACATCGTGGCTATACGCTCAAACACACACGCACCATTTGTAAAAACTCCTCCAATCTCTTCAATCTCTTCAACCGATTCGATTACTGTCCTTTATTTATCCTCCACAAAAACACGGCATCACAAAGCTAACTCCAAGCTTCATCCTTTTATTCAATCTCTCTCTCTCTCTCTCTCTCTCTCCTTTTCTCTCTCTCTCTCCCCTCTCTCTCTCTCTCTACAGAGTTGCATTCAGTATATAGTCATGAGTTACTAATAGTTTCATACATTGGAGATGTTTTCTAGGCAGGTTTTAATAACGTGTCTATAGTCTCCTAGCAATCTCCAGGCTGTAAGCACATGGTCTATACAAGTTATAAATCAGGACTTCATTTACTCACTACTGTAACTCTGTCTCCAAGAAAATCCCATTGACATTTCACGATCTCTGCCCCAACCGTTTTCACTTTAAATGCCCCAAATCGTATGAAAAGAGTCTTTAACAAAGAAGCCTTTTCATACTTTTGCTGTCCTCCTTCGGCAAGTGTAGGGCCTGATCAACCAGTTGCTTGCCCTCCCATGTCACTGGGGAGCAACCTCGATGAAAGTAATATCTTTACACTCAACATTAACAAAGTCATTGGTTGAATTTGATATGAGAATATCATAGCAATCCATTATTTACATTTGACGGATATTTGTCTTCATCTTCTTTGTTAACACAACGTTTCGGCTGATATACCCTCTAGCCTTCATCAGGTGTCTTGGGAAAATTTCGAACCTGGGTTCTCATTCCTAAGGTATTTTTCAATGTTATTATTATTGTTGTTATTATTATTATTATCATTATCATTATTCAGGTCACTGCCTGAAATCGAACTCGGGGTTAGTAGCCCGCGCTCTTAACCACTGCGCCATATGCCCGTGAGCAATTATGGAGTGAATTTTTGGGGCTTATAAATCTAATATTTTCTTATCGCTCCTTAAACATAGAACTGTATCGCAGCAATCTTTTGGCCCTCCCTTGTCCTTTCTGTTTTTGTCGATGCTTTTCAGCCATATAGCTCCAGAGCAACGTTTGCTAATAGGTATTTCTTCTATCTCACATTTTAGAAATTCTCATTCATGAATTTCGCTGCGTTTCTTATGCCGTTGGAGAGAAAAGGAAGCTGGTTTTGGGACCGGCTTTTCATCAGAGAGGACTTCATCACGTATCCTTTGGTTCGGCAATGTCTCACACACACTCTCCTCCATACATTATTCTTCTAACACACACACACACACACACACACACACATACGCACAGTAGAAACATACTTTACATCTTACTACATCTCTTGCCAACGTCATCTCCACGCCATTTTGGCGCCCCCATCAAACCAGACCTACACTGCTTTGATGTAAATATCCGCCCAATGAAACCTATTTTCTTTTAATAAGACAGATACAATTGCTATACACACAAAACCACTGTCTTGTCCCACAATCCTTCTAGAAACGTCACCTTGCTCTGGAAACCTTCAGCATTGCAACAAACACGGGAATCCTTGGCCTCTATTATTATTTTAATCCTGTCGTCATCATAGCTGTTGTTGTTGTTGTTTAATTCCTAATCAGTCCTGATCGAAACAAGCAGCAATTAAAATCTATCTTGCTTCGATCAATGTTCAGTTAACCGAGAACAATGTTATCCACCGTGTTCTTTTCTAGGGATGTGATTAGAGAGCTTTTGATTGACACTATTTCTTTAATGGTTCATTTCCCTGCTTAGCCTACGTTGTCTGTGAAAATGTATGATAATCTTCAATAATTTCTGATAATCTTTCATAATCTCAGAAAGTCTCTTGTGGCGATCTCACATATAATAAAACATGCCCATATTACATCACAAACACTAAGGGTCTCAATTTGATTCTAGAAGACAACATTAATCCGTTGTTGTTGAACCTTAGTAGTGTTCAAGCAACATCTTCAATGGGGTTTTGCTTACATATCTAGCATGTCGCTGCTGCGGCTACTGCTGCTACGCACAGAAACAACCCTAACAATATTCACAGAAATCTATCTCACTTCTTTTACCACCAACACCACCGCCATCAATGTCTGGTTTACTAACGTGATGTGTCTTTACGATATCGACCCCTGCCCGTTTGAACAGCTTTGCTGCTCATTCCTTCTATCTCGGCCTACATCATCTGGTTCATTCCACTCCACTACATCTGACCTCCCAAAACCTGTCCAGCTTTGGCCACAAGAAGAGCAAATTCTTTGGAACTCCTTCTACGCTCTATAAAATTGGTATAGTCCCTTTACAAAGCCAGCATCGGTATTGATCTCACCATTCTGGAAGAACTGCTAAATATATACCATTTGTTGTTGTTGGCACCCCGTCGCTTACGACGTCGAGGGTTCCAGTTGATCCGATCAACGGAACAGCCTGCTCGTGAAATTAACGTGCAAGTGGTTGAGCACTCCACAGACACTTGTACCCTTAACGTAGTTCTCGGGGATATTCAGCGTGACACAGTGTGACAAGGCTGACCCTTTGAATTACAGGCACAACAGAAACAGGAAGTAAGAGTGAGTGAAAGTTGTGGCGAAAGAGTACAGTAGGGTTCACCACCATCCCCTGCCCGAGCCTCGTGGGGCTTTAGGTGTTTTCGCTCAATAAACACCCACAACGCCCGGTCTGGGAATCGAAACCGCGATCCTATGACCGCGATTCCGCTGCCCTAACCACTGGGCCATTGCGCCTCCACCCCCTGACTAACTTATTATAAGCATAAAACAACAGAGGCAGCGACAACAACAACAACAACAACAAC
>NC_068986.1:108807545-108808525 GCF_001194135.2 Octopus bimaculoides
TCCAGTTGATCCGAACAACGGAACAGCCTGCTCGTGATATTAACGTGCAAGTGGCTGAGCACTCCCCAAACACGTGTACCTTTAGTACAGCAGGGTTCGCCACCATCCCCTGCCGGAGCCTCGTGGAGCATTTAGGTGTTTTCGCTCAATAAACACTCACAACGCCCGGTCTGGGAATCGAAACCACGATCCTATGACCGCGAGTCCGCTGCCCTAACCACTGGGCCATTGCGCCTCCACCCCCTGACTAACTTATTATAAGCATAAAACAACAGAGGCAGCGACAACAACAACAACAACAACAACGATAGAACACCTATGATCATTATAACTGGCAAAATGTTGGACTCCCTTTCTGAAGCAAACATATGAATGTGTACACAACTTTGGAGATGATTGTCTGCGTCTGGAGAAAAATATTCAGAATGAAGGGAATTTATGCGTCTCCCCTTTCTTTCCTTCCTTCTTTGTTTCTTTGTTTGTTGGTTTCTTTTCTTCTTTTTTTCGCTATTCTTTATTTCTTTCGTTTCTTTCAATTTTTGCGCTCGTCCTTTCTTCCCAACAATAACTTCATTTTGCAAATGTTTTCTAGCGACTTTCGTTCAAATTCTTAACCAAACATCAAAAGCATGTGACATATGTAACTTTAGTTTGACGGTGCCAAGGGAAGAAAAACAGAAAGATTAAAATAAAGAAGAAAAGAAAGAAAGTTATAATCAGGAGAATTTCTCTGGAAAACCAAATGGCAGTGAAAAGTCGCATTCAGTCACAGAGTGTGTATAGACAGAGGAACAACAACGAAATCTGCAAGTAAACAAGCTTATTGAACAGGTAACCAAATAAAGACAGCAAATACATCTTAACAGTTTAGAAGTGATCGACTCGCCGCCATATTGTTAGTTGAAAAGAAATACAAGAAACAAAAAAAACTTAGCAAAGGAATTTTCTTTTGGTGTTTTTTTGGTTTATATTTATCATGG
>NC_068986.1:108816017-108818711 GCF_001194135.2 Octopus bimaculoides
GCTAAGACTGTTAACAGATACTATATATTTTGTAAAATTTTGTTTTATAAAAGTATATATTTAATATATATATATATATAACATTGCTGACTGAAAAATTAACTTTCAAATGGTGCCACCCTGCTGATTAGGAGCGAACAGGCCGACATTTTCCCTTGATTTGAAGACTATTCCGTCGTAGAGTTACCCACGAAATGAAGTGCGTTGCTAGAAAAAGACAACGCGCCGCCCGGTCCGAGAATTGAACCCACGACGTGGTGATCTTGCTTGCAACACCCTAATCACTAGGACACGCGCCTCACAACATATCTGTCTATCTATCTGTCTGTCTGTCTGTCTGTCTGTCTGCATGCATGCATGCATGTATGTATGTATGCATGTGTGTATTATGTATGTATGTATATACTGTTTAGTTGGCAATAATTTCAACCTTCTGAAATATTCGAGTGAAAGAAATTCCTGTACTTTAGCTTCCTTCATTCTTTCTCTCTTATTCCCAACTATTTCTGGTATCTTATTCCGACCTGTTTCACAACTTCCTTATTCAGAAATCGCGTCCCATTATTGACCAATATCTTTCCGCTTTTCATTATCAAAACTCCACCCATTTTAATTCGCAATTACATCCTTAAGTCTTCACTAAATTTATGACGTCATTTTTTTCACTAAAGCACTCAACGAACCAGCAAGGAAATCCCTGTGCGGCTGCACGATTCAAAATTGCTAGAAATAACAGCTAAACCTTCCTCAAACCTACCGTTCGTTAGAAATGATGTACACATTTGACACAATGTAATCGTAGATATGAAAAATCAACTGGAGGATCATGGCTAGAATAGGTTTGATTCTTGGATAGATTTAATAGTTCAGAACTGAATGGAATTGAAATAATACGAAGAACAACAACGCGTAACCTGTAGTAAAGCTTGTTGCCAACATAACATGGCAATCCTGGTTTAGGACGAATGTTACTGTAATTTAGCCCTAGGAGACATCGTCTCCAACTGGCTATACGACACGATCTGTGTCCTTAAATTTTCGAACAATTAAATCTAGCACCCCAACTCAGCTCAAGACAATATCTGTGGTGCTAGATTCCCTTGTTCAAAAATATAAGGACACAGATCGTGTTGTATAGCCAGCTGGAGACGATGTCTCCTGGGGCTAAATTACAGCAACATTCGTCCTAAACCAGGACTGCCATGTTATGTTGGCAAACAATCTTTACTACAAAATGCTGTTGGTGAATATCTCTCGTTGTGAGATTTAAAAATAGTAATTTTCTAACGAGTAATCTGTTTTATTTATATTGTTTCCCACACAGTTTATAAATGTCTCGTTTAATAATATAGAATATATCTTATATAAATATTCCTTACTATTATTAGCAGCAATCTTAAAGATTTCTTATCAAATGCTACAAAAGACAAAGAGGACAAGATATTATCATGAAAGAATATCTTTTATTGATTTTCAAACATCGCCAGAAGGGATATCAATTCTGATTTATCATGTTACTCATATTCTATTAAATCAACTGTCTTATAGTCATTCTATGCCATTCCTACAACTATTGAATATTTCCTGTTTATCCAGGAATCAAGAATGATGGGATATGCAGCACTTTTATAATCGATCCCTGTCGTTGTCAGATTTCTATGGCGCTTCCTACAGAAGTATGTCTACATCTAACTGATTCCTGGTGCCTCGTCTGTTCTTATGGCATCTTTTCTTTTCTTGTGGTAATATATCCGGCATGTCCTCATAGACATATATGCATAAATACACACACAACCACATACACGTACTTCTAGATATATCTACACATACACACACGGTACCACGCATGCACACACGCACGCACGCACACATGTACATATGCGCGCGCGCAAAGCGGGAGAGACGGAAGAAAAGAAAACATAAGCCAACAGTAAAATAAAATGTGTTCACAATCCAAATTCTAAGTTTAGCACTGAGGAGAATCGAGAGAGATTATATGACGTTTCGGATATATGTCCTTCTTCAGGAAATGGGTGTTGAGAGGAAAGATAGAAAAAGAAAAACGGGAAAACCCGGAAAGAAATAAAGAGAGCAATCGAGGCGAGTGGGAATATGAAGTTTGTTAACATTTTGTATAAAGATATATGTATGTGTGTGTGTGTGTATATATATATATATATATATATATATATATATACAGCCACGCATAAAAAGTTATAAAGATAAATAGATAGATAGATAGATACATACATACATACATACATACATACATACATACATATATACACGCATGCGTGTGTGTGTGTGTGTGTGGAGAGGGTCTCATAATGATGGAACTCATGCCCATGGCTCGCTACTTGTTCTAATACAAATATACATGACTGTGGTCTCTCTCTCTCTCTCTCTCTCTCTCTCTCAAACACACACATACACACAAATGTTTTCTTGCATCTATAAATACTGGTTCCAAATTTTGGCACAAGGCTGGCAATTCCGAGACAAAGGGAAAGTCGATTACATCGACTCCGGTACTCAAATGCTACTTATTTATCGACTCCGACAGGATAAAAAGACAAAGCCGACCTCGGCGGAATTTGAACTCAGAACATAAAGACAAACGCTAAGTCAAGCATTTTGCCCGGCGTACCAACTGTTCTCCCAGCTCGTCGCCTTCCTGCACCTGTAAATATTGGT
>NC_068986.1:108819215-108820157 GCF_001194135.2 Octopus bimaculoides
TTTTATTCGATATGCTAAACTGTTCCGCCAGCTCGCCCCCTTCTTGAATCTATAAATGTTGCCATAGACACATACTCCCTGAAACACCTTCACACAACTATTCTATATATACACCCGCACGTGAAGTTCCCACATACATTTGCTGACATAAGCACATATTCGCATACTCTTACACAAACACCCACATTCCATGTACACTTCCTCATTCTAGCAGACATGCATTTACTCCTGACACACACACATTCCGTCAGCTCCACACCCATACACCCACACTCACCCGCACATACTCACACAACGGTGACCTCGTCGCAGGCGTACATTGAATCACGATTGTATATATAGGGTAACCATAATGTTTTCTATATATGGGAAATATCACTAACGTTCTCATGGAATTTAAGGCAGCGAGTTGGCAGAATGGTTAGCACGCCGGGTAAAATGATCAGCGGCATTTCGTCCCTATTTACGCTCCGGGTTCAAATTCTGCCGAGGTCGACTCTGCTTTTTGTTCCCTTCGAGATCGATAAAATAAGTTCTATTTGAGCACTGGGATCAAAATTTGAAATCAATATTCTCGTCGAATGGGTTCCTTGCTCACCAGATATTCGTCCGTTGACTTCTTCTGGGGTCTGCAGAAGGTGTACAGAATGAAATCACATTTATGAACCATCTGAAGGAACGTGTGATTAATAAATCTAACCAAATTGTCGGAAATCTGGAGTTTCTGCACCAAAATGGCATGTATTAATGGAGTTGAATGAAATTCTTGATAATATGTATTTTTCGCCAATTTTTCCAAACTTTACGTTCACCTGTATTTTGACATTTACCCACCCACAATCCCATACACCTCCCCAAACACACACCTACTTGCAATCACATACAAACTCTCACTCATTCCCTTTTTATCTCGATCACAATCCCCAAATATACATATATATA
>NC_068986.1:108822724-108824113 GCF_001194135.2 Octopus bimaculoides
TACAGGTACAACAAAAACAAGAAGAAAGAGTGAGAGAAAGTTGTGGTGAAAGAGTACAGCAGGGTTCGCCACCATCCCCTGCTGGAGCCTCGTGGAGCTTTAAGTATTTTCGCTCAATAAACACTCACAACGCCGCCTGTGGGAATCGAGACCACGATCCCACGACCGCGAGTTCGCTGCTCTAACCACTGGGCCATTGCGCCTCCACATGTATGTATTATACGACGGTCACCTTTCAGTTTCCCCCTGCCAAGTACTCTGACTTGGTCCATTGAAGCTAGTAAAGATACTTGCCCAAGGTGCCACGCAATCACCCCTGCGCGTGTTTGTGTATATACTTAGATGTATTGACATGCACACACGAAGGAATATACATCCTTATGTAAACACGCATATTCTTTTATTCTCCTACATGTTTCAGTCATTTGACTGCGGCTATGCTGGAGCACTGCCTTTAGTCAAGCAAATCGACCCCAGGACTTATTCTTTGTAAGCCTAGTATTTATTCTATCGGGCTATTTTGCCGAACTGCTAGGTTACGGGGACGTAAACACACTAACATCGGCTGTCAAGCGATGGTGGCTGGGACAGTGACACACAAATACATACATACACACATACATACAAACATATATATGTTAAATTCAAATTACGATAAACGTAAACAAACCAACGAAGTTTGCTTTTAGAAGCGTTGAGATGTCTTACAAAGTTAAAGAAGTGATTTTTAACGGGTTTCTTTCAGTTTCCGTCTACCAAATCTATTCAGAAGGCTTTGGTTGTAGAAGACACTTGCCCAAGATGCCACGCTGTATCGTATCGTTATAGACCTCAAGCCTTTGGTACCTATTCTATCGGAATCTTTTGCCGAACCGCTAGGTTACGGTGACGTAAGCACACCAACATTGGTTGTGAAGCGATGATGGGAGGACAGACACATTCACACACACACGCACACATACACACACACACATATATATATATATATATATATATATACATGACGGGCTTCTTTTAGTTTCCGTCTACCAAATCCAGTCGGAAGGTTTTAGTCGGCCCGAAGTTATAGTAGAAGATGCCACGCTGTGGGACTGAACACGGAACCATGTGGTTGGTAAGCCAGCTTCTTACCACACAGCCACTTCTGCGCCTTTATTTATATAATTATTTATATATTTATATCATATCGTTATTGTCTTCGTGTGGTAAGAAGCTTGCTTACCAACTATATGGTTCCGGGTTCAGTCCCACTGCGTGACACCTTGGGCAAGTGTCTTCTACTATAGTCTCGGGCCGACCAAAGACTTGTGAGTGGATTTGGTAGACGGAAACTAAAAGAAGCCAGTCGTATATATGTGTATATATATATATATATATATATATATATAT
>NC_068986.1:108825030-108826026 GCF_001194135.2 Octopus bimaculoides
TCTCTCTCTCTCTCTCTCTCTCTCTCTCTCTCTCTCTCTCTCTCCTTTTACTGATCGATTTTCGCATCCATAAAATAATAATGTCATTAAGCAACCTGTACGGCGTTCACGTTTCTATATTTACTCACCAGCTGCCATTGTAGTCCGGGTTTTATTTATCGAAAGAGATTTTTTTTTTAAATAGCAGAACGGATGAATGTACGAGAGGTGATAGACAGACACAGCAATTCGAGTGGAGGGAGCGGGGTACAAAAGCATATTGAGGAAACTGTGTATATTAGATATTATATATGATATCTAGTGATATATAGGCAGTAATACGAGTGGCTACAATGGTGAATTGATCTAACTATATGTGAGATATATTACGTAAGTTATATAGCGACGACGTACAGACACAACAAGGCGGGTGGCTACAATGGTGTATGAGTTTGGTACTCAGTTATAGGCTGTATATTTTATAGAGTGACACAGCTCTAACATAAATGCGGGGACATACATTCTTATGTAAGGGAGAATCGGGAGAGCGTCGGATAAGATGGGCTGTGGTATTTAAAGACAACCCCTTATGTTCTGAGTTTGGTTCGGCTTTCAACTTCCCGAGTCTCAAGTCTTTGAATCGTTACTATTACTGCTGTTTCGGATCTTTTTTAAAACGGGGGCCACATTTTTCATTAACGAAACACTTTGAAACTTGGAACACTGGTAGAATGTGTCATATAAAACATCTTTTTCTCTTAGTCTTCTTTAAAAAAAAAAAGAAATCCCTAAGTTATTCCATGTTAAAGTTGTCGTATTTCTGTAATTTCAACCAATCACTGACGTCCATTCAGCCGATATACATTAAGTGCCGACTACATAAACAAACGATTCTGAAACAATTCTATCGGTGATAGGGTTAGGGTTAGGGTTAGGGTAAAACAGCAAATTTAAAAGGAAAAAAGCAAATAAAACGAAGAAAAAAAACAGAAAATGAAAAAGCAAATTTAAAATGAA
>NC_068986.1:108826754-108830559 GCF_001194135.2 Octopus bimaculoides
TGTGTGTGTGTGTGTGTGTGTGTGTGTTTGTATATACACCGCTAGAGTCCCCACATGTTTGTCACGAAGCCTTCGAGTTCGTCGGAACTCGCATTGAGAAAGACTGAATTATATTCTTGAAGATAATTCCCCGGTCTTTCGGAAGAAGATCAAAAGAAAAAGACTAAATGAACTACTGTTGACGTAATTATATATTTTCACTTTTCTAAGCTGGCCCCTGGCTTCTTTGTGGACGAGCGATAAGCCAGAATGCTTACGGAAGAGCTTCGAATGAAGTTACAACACTGTTAGAAAATATAACGATAAAAGGTTAATTAAAGTAAATGTTCTTTGATTTTAAAACAAGGAAAAATGCAACCCGACTCTTACATCTTCTCTGGCATTGAGCTATTTTTCTGAAATCAGACAAGGAATGCTACAGATGCCTATGGATGGTCGCCTATACAGGATGAATCCAGGTAAAAAAAAATAAAAGTCACAGGGAAAAATGTCACGGTAATAAAGTCACAGGAGAAAAAGTCACAGGGGCTTTGTCCGGGGGTGGTGTTCGAGGGGGTTTTGTCCGGCGGGGGTTGTCTGGATCCCATAAATTAATTTTTCGTGTGACTTTATTACCAGTCACCAACAGGGCACCGCACTGATGTTTTTTAGAATCCGATAACAGCAAAAGAAAAAAAAATTTCGTTTCTAAGCTGTAAACTGGCAAAGCACAAAAGCACAAAAGCACCAAAGCCCCAGACCGTTCTGCCGGGCGAGGCTGCGCTAACATAGGTGCCACCTCCGACGAACAAAACAGGATTGCAAGAGCACAAAGGAAATGCGAACTGCGCTAATCCAGAGCCAAGGTCCTTGCTTTCAGTCCTAACCGACCATCAGTGCCCGGCCTGCGGCAGAGCCTTCAGAGCGCGCTAATCGGACTGAGCGGTCACAGTCGGACAAACCGGGTTTAGTCTTCTACTCCCATGCGATGCCTTTAGTCATCGTCGACAACGACGGACGAACTAAGGTATTTGAGAGAAATTTAGAGAGTAACAAGATGGAGGACATATAATAGACATATGTCGACTTGTGTTCTCGTTTCAAAGTAGCCTATTAAGTAAACATCAACAGAAAAGACTGAGAAAGGTATAAATATTATATAAACCCGTTCAATTGTGAAAGACATAATGGCTTCAATAGAATGAGATAACAACAGCTATTACTTATATCAATACAGAACACAATATAACGACAAAGCTCTCTACCCACCACTCTCTCTCTCTCTCTCCCTCTCTCACCCTTTCTCTCTCGCTTTCTTCCCTTTTGCTCTCTCTCTATCTATCTATCCATCTGTCAATCTATATATACATACATACCTACATGCATACATACATGCATGCATACATACATACATACATACATACATGCATGCATACATACATACATACAAACACACATACACACACATATACATACATACCTACATGCATACATACATACATACATTCATACATACATGCATGCATGCATACATACATACATACATACATACATACATGATGATGATGGCCGTCCACTCGTGACCGAGGAAGACCATTGCCGATCTTCAGGAACATTGTGCGCTCTAGGACTAACTTAGATTTTGCATTTGCGGCTCCGTTGGTGGCTAATGAGCCCTGCTCTTGACAAGCATACACGACTGCAAACATTGCAAACCAAGCTTTCCCTATTCACTATACGAGCCGTGCGCTTTCGCGCAGCTCCTTCCATTCACAAGTTCTCCATAGAGCATCTGCTTAGGAATCCTGCTATCCTTCATTCTAATAAGGTGTCCAGTCCAACGTAACCGGTGCTTGTGCACCATCGCTTCAATACTCAGGATATCAGCTGTCCTCAGGATCCGTGTGTCTGGAATTTTTGAGGTCCAGCCAACATTGAGAATGTGCCTGAGACATCTCTGATGAAAGCATTCAAGGACCCTTACCTGACGTTTGTACAGAGTCCATGTCTCACATGAGTAGAGGAGCGATGTCAGTACACATACATACATACATACATACATACATACATATACACATGCATGCATACATACTAAAACTGGGGAGAGAGAAAGAGTAGAACAGGAAAAAAGAATTTGAGTGGGCGAAAATAAGCGCAGAGACGAGGGTGAGGGTGTGAAGATAGAAGTGAAGAAAGTGAAAGAGGGAGAGAAAGAGAGAGGAGAAAGTTTAGACGGAGAATGAGAAAACTCAATTTAAATAGGGAGGGGGGGAGAAGACGACCAGGAAAACGTAGCTAAGACCGTGACGTCACTTTGTCTTTAGTTATCTTTGTCTTTTTGAAGTGCTTGTTTGAAGTGTATCTTAGAAAGCATCATAATACCTGGATGAATAGAAAATCTCACCGCTACATATATAAATATATACATATATATACATATATATACATATATATACATATATATACGGTCGATTTCTTTTCATCAAAAGATATGCACTAAAGCCATGTCTATATGTGTGTGTGTGGGTGTGTGTACATATACATTTAGCTCCTTAAATATGTTTGTTCGTGTAAAGACAATGGTGGATAACTAAATACGTTGTGACGTCACAAATACTGTCCGCTAGACTAATGAATGGCAAAACGTTGTCATCAAAAGATTTGTACTAAAAGTTCTGTGTATGTATGTTAAACGGATTGATACATATGCCTATGGATGTCCATATAAGCGTGTATCTGTCTATGTATGTGTATCTCTGTAGTTGAACAATTATGTGTATATATATATATATATATATATATATATACACACATATATGTATGTACATATGTATATATGTTTTTATGTATGTACGTATGAGTTTTGGGTGTGTATGTATATGTATATGTGTGTATGTATGTGTGTATGTGTGTATGTATGTGTGGGGTGTCTATGTATGTGTGTGTAAAGGTTTTCCAGTACATACATCTAAAATATTATTCACAACAAGACCGTAGATAAAATGCCAACTTCTTTTCATCATAAAGCTTGTAATAAAGTTATGTATCAAAAGTAGATTTACAGTTATCACGTAGGCACTTTAATTTTATTTTGAAACATTTTATTAATCTTAAATTTCCATCTTACAATCATATTGTTTATGCACAACTTAAACAATGTTTAATATCCCAGATGTTCAAAATGTCCTCCTTCACCATTGCAACTTTCTTCAAACCTCTTCAGAACACACTGACACACAGTGCAGCATTCCGATATCCCTCAATTTCAGTGAATACGTCAGAAATGTAATCTCTTAATTCATTTACTGTTTTCGGATTCTGCTCATAAACTTACGATAAAAGTAAACAAAGTTTGTTTTAGAAGAGTTGTATTGAAAGACAGAAATACTTTTTATTATTCTCAAACGCGTGATAATGCTAATAAATAGCGTGATCAGGATAAATTATCCATACATTGCAAAAAAAAATACGTTACCGGCCAGCCATGGGACTTAAACTCACATTCCTGTGATTAAGCGTCAAGTGCTTTACCATTAAGCTAAATTGTCCACTAACGAATCCTTCTGCAATTTTAGAACTTATAAATTTAGCTTCATAAGACGCTTACGTTAAATATATATATATATGTGTGTGTGTGTGTGTGTGTGTGTGTTTGCGACTTCGTAACCTAGCGGTTCGGCAACAGAGATCCGATAGAATAAGTCCTGGGGTCGATTTGTTCGATTAAAGGCAGTGCTCCAGCATGGCCGCAGTCAAATGACTAAAACAAGTAAAAGAATAAAAAAACATAGTATGTATGTAAATATTACTTACGTACTTATGTACA
>NC_068986.1:108834492-108835967 GCF_001194135.2 Octopus bimaculoides
TATATATATATATATGCGTTTGTGTCTGTGCGCGCACGCGTGGGGGAGTTCGGCTGAAAAGTTCCAGACATTCTCATGGAATGTGACGAAATAAGGTTTAATTTTCAACATTGTCCATACCGAATGTCTTCATGCAATACCTACCTGATAAGAAACTCAAACTCAGACACTCTCATGTCCCAGGCGATGGTCCCTTAGAGGGATCGTTGTCAATCACAGTCAAGATCTCACCAACAAATCCAGGAGCTCTTTTCTCATCAGAACGATCAGAGGGAGTTTTCCAAGCTGCCGTACCTTCGTAATCACCATTAGACTCGTCCAACTCTTTCTGAATTCTCTGCACTTTCCTCAGATTGATACCCAAACACTCTGAAATGTTCGTATTGGAGCTTCTGGCGCGAATGCCAGACAGTACAGCATGTCGTTTCCAAATTTCTGGCAGAGTAAATTGCATCATGGTACTATTTTTCTCACAGACGGTGCACAACTGATCCTATGATACTGTGTAGCCGACAAAATCAAAAACAAACAATGCATATGCGCGAAATTAAAAATATTAAATGTTGACAATTTACCCATCGAATCCTGAATATATAACACTAAGACGAAACGTTCTTCTTAATTGATGAAGTCTGTCTGTTTGATACAAGACAAGGAAACGAAATCAACAAGGTAGATATATACGAGGACCTGAAAAGAGAGAGATAAGCAGGTTGTGGGGTTGCAGAAAGGTGAAGTCGTACCAATTGTCAATGGAGCCTTAGGGACGACAGGCGGAAGGGCTTAAGGAGCTAACAGGAAATATTGGTTTGGAGAAGAACATAGAATACATGCAACTGACCTGCTTGTTAGGAACAGCGAAGATCAGTCGAAACTTCCTAGATGGCTCAGTTCCCAAATTGGTGACTTGTTATCCAAGAATAAACTCACCAAATTCCATCATAGAGGTGAGATACGAAAAATTTCGAAATACAGTAATCTCTCGCCATATCGCGATTCACGTATCGTGATTCACCTATCGCGGTTCACCTATCGCGGTTTATTATCTAAGCTAACGTCGATTCCTCTGTGGTGGTGTTTTGCATTTATAATAAAATAAATATATACAAATTACAAAAATAATTTTTAAAAGTATACAGTACATAGGCGCAGGACTGGCTGTATGGTAAGTAGCTTGCTCACCAACCACATGGTTCCGGGTTCAGTCTCATTACGTGGCACTTTGGGCAAATGTCTTCTACTATAGCCTCAGGCCGACCAAAGCCTTCTGTGTGGATTTGGTAGATGGAAAACTGAAAGAAGCCCGTCGTATATATATATATGTGTGTGTGTGTGTGTGTGTGTTTGTATCTGTGTATTTGTATCTGTGTTTGTCCTTCCCAACATTGCTTGACAACTGATGCTCGTGTGTTTACGTCCCCGTAACTTAGCGGTTCGGCAAAAAGAGACCGATAGAATAAATACTAGCCTTAGAA
>NC_068986.1:108837208-108839615 GCF_001194135.2 Octopus bimaculoides
GGAAAATATATGGAATGGTCTCGGTTGGATTCTTGCTCGGTGGTAGGTCTGCTCCGAGCTGGGCTGGCCTGCGTCTAAACAACAACAACTGCAAATGCAACTACTACTACTACTACCACTACTACTACTACTACTACCACTACTACTACTACTACTACTACTACTACTACTACTACCGTTACTGTTATTGTTGTTGTTGTTGTTCCTGTACTTTTGGCGGCGTTTCTATGGTAGTAAAAAGAAAACTAATAGCAATGATAAAAAAAAGAAAGAGAAAACCGGAAACGGAAACAGCAATAAGCAAGATCGCGAACCTGTTTCAGATAATGTCTTGTGGTTTTCAGTTTATAGCGTTCCTTACAAATTGGCATAATTGTGACTCTGTATGTGTGTGTGTGTGTGTGTGTGTGTGTGTGTGTGTGTGTGTGTGTGTGTGTGTGTGTGTGTGTGTGTAAATACATATGTATGTAACTGCTAATCTAACTTTCTATACAGACACCCGCACACACACACACACACACACACACACACACACACACACACACACACACACACACATATATATTATATACATACATACACACACACATACATATACAAACATGCACTCACACGTTTCGAGAACAACAACAACAGACTCCACGTGTGTCTTCGGGGAAACACTTAGAGTACTTTCGAAAGTTAGTACCAACTATTCATACAATTCCTGTATTCTTGGACGGGTATCTTTCGGGTATGTGAGAATTCACAGAAACTTGACGTAGTAGAAATTAAACACACTTATGCCGAGAACTCCATTGGAAAATTAAAACACTCCAGCTGAAACGAGAGCTATTTCTTCTATTTAACAAACCATCACAAATATATACTATATTTATTTGTTTATTTTATTATTATTGTTATAATCACTATTGTTGTGGTTGTTGTTTTTGTTATTGTTTCAGCAGTTATTTTCTTTTTTCAGTGAGCAATGGAGTACATCTCTGCTTACCTTCATTCTTCTATAGATATGAAATGAATACCACGGACATCGAAGGTATTGGGAGGCAATACTAATCACGTGAATAAGCAAACAGCAGTACTTAGGATTCGTTTCGGTATTTTCAGCCGTAGTCCCTTGCTAAAAGAGCCACCAGTACACCAGTATTAATCCATTGAATGAACAACATAATTTAACTTATATCTTATTCAATCGACCGCTCAGAATGGAAGACAAACTTTCAACATCTTCAGGACGTGATCCTTCATTTGCTCAATTATAATACAAGATTTTTCGACAGATCTTGAACTCCACAAACCTGACGTAGAGTACACCGTGGTTTAAGCATAGTTTTACGATGTCTTTCAATTTTTTTGTTTATCGTTATTGTATGTTTTATGGTAATTGAATTCAGAATGTAGAAAAAACTATCTCCAAGATATTATGCAATATTCTTTAGACATTCAACCAACCTAACACCTTAATATATGTTCACTGCTTCCTCATGTTATTGTGGTTTCTATTGTATGGAGAGTACTCTACATAGAAATGATGTTTTCTGTATCTTTTACTTATTCCACCATCAGACTGCAGCCATGCACCGCCTGGAAGGGCTTTTTTTTTCGAACGGAATTGATCTCAGTACTTTTTCTTAAAGCCTGGGTCTTATTCTATCGGTCTATTTTGCTAAGTAGCGGGAACGTAAACCGATATGATAAGATTGAGTAACGCTGTTATAGATTATGCCTAACCCAAAAAGATCACGGCTACATCATCCACACAGACCGGGTGAAACCGGGCTTAGCTGCTAGTGTATATATATATATGTATATATATATATATAAATTCAAAAAGGATAAAAATCTTTTACAAGAATTTTATCAGGAAGCCAGTGTGTAAAAAAATTCATAAGAGAAATTTCTATTCCCAAGAATATAATTATTCGTTTATATTTATATAAGAGGCATTACTACAGAATAATGCCACACACTGGACTTCCCAAAATAAACACATTTAGTACCGAATGCGAGGAAAAACAACCAACAGAAGACGACCAACTTTCTTTTAAAATAACTCAACTATGTATCGACCGATTTCGCGATTACTAGAATGAATCTAGATTTCGTTCATCAGCATAGTATTGTTCAAAAAATTATATATAAATAAACAGAATTCTCACCTCACCAAAAACGAACACTCTACGTATTCGACAAAGCAAAGGGAATGAAGTTTATCTGTATACATCTTCATCAAAGAAGCGGGAATACTTCTGGGTTGTTTTCGGTACACGTGAATTTTTTTACAGATAAACTTCATTCCCTTTGCTTTGTCGGATACGTAGAGTGTTCGTTTTTGGTGAGGTGAGAATTCTGTTTATTTATATATATATATTTGAACAATACTATGCTGATGAACGAAATCTAGATT
>NC_068986.1:108839625-108840899 GCF_001194135.2 Octopus bimaculoides
GTTCGTTTTTGGTGAGGTGAGAATTCTGTTTATTTATATATATATATTTGAACAATACTATGCTGATGAACGAAATCTAGATTCATTCTAGTAATCGCGAAATCGGTCGATACATAGTTGAGCTATTTTAAAAGAAAGTTGGTTTCTTCTGTTGGTTGTTTTCCTCGCATTCGGTACTAAATGTGTTTATTTTGGGAAGTCCAGTGTGTGGCACTATTCTGTAGTAATGCCTCTTATATAAATATAAACGAATAATGTATATATATATGTGTGTGTGTGTGTGTGTGTATGTATGTATTTATATATGTATGCATATATGTATGTATGTATGTATGTGCGAAACTGAAAAATACCATTAGTCGATAACTAATGTAGAATTATGGACTTTCTGTTTGTCTCACGTTTGTTTTTACATTCACTATACGTTACGTCGTTTGTTTATATATTGTTCATTTATATATATATATATATACATATACATACATACATACATATATATATATACATACATACATATATATATATATACATATGTATGCATATATATATATATATATATATATATATATATATATATATATATATATATATATGTATGTATGTAAATATATATACGACGGGCTTCTTTCAGTTTCCGTCTACCAAAATCCACACTCGGGCTTTCGTCGGCCTAAGGCTACAGTAGGAGATACATATCCAAAGTGCCACGCAGTGGGATTGAACCTGAAACCATGTAGCTGGGGCGCAAACTTCTTGCCACACAGCCACGCCTGCACCTATGTATATTATTAACATAAGGGAGAGTCATATGATCCTGGCTTTGTTGACATTTTAAGATTCTTTCCGAAAACCCCAAACAATTGAAGGATGATTGCCTCTATTTCTAGTCTTCACGGGGTGATTATCTCGATTGATGTATTGGTCCCAAATTTTGGCACAAGGTTAGCAATTTTATAGGAGAGGTAAGTCGATTATATTGACTCTAGTGCTCTACTGGTACTTATTCAACCGACCTCAGAAAGATGAAAGGCAAAATTTAAACTCAGCGAACTTTGAACTCAGAACAGACGAAAAGCCGTTGAGCATTTTGTCCGGCGTGCTAACGATTCTCCCAACTCGCTACCTTACCGAAATCTATATATTCTTTTCTAGTCTAGGCACAAGGCCTGAAATTTTGGGGGAAGGAGCCAGTCAATTAGATCGACCCAGTACGAAATTGTTACTTAATTTATCGACCCCGAAAGAATGAAAGACAAAGTCGACCTGGGCGGAAT
>NC_068986.1:108840909-108844401 GCF_001194135.2 Octopus bimaculoides
CCAGTTGATTAAATCGACCCCAGTACGCAACTAGTACTTTATTTATCGACCCCGAAAGGCTAAAAGGCAAAGTCGACCTCGGTGGAATTTGAACTCAGAATGTAAAGATAGACGAAATACCACTAAGCATTTCGCCAGACGTGCTAACGTTTCTTATTTCTTTATTGCCCACGAGGGGCTAAACATAGAGGGGACAAACAAGGACAGACAAATGGATTAAGTCGATTACATCGATCTCCAGTGCTTAACTGGTACTTAATTTATCAACCCAGAAAGGATGAAAGGCAAAGTCGACCTCGGCTGAATTTGAACTCAACGTAACGGCAGACGAAATACCGCTAAGCATTTCACCCGGCGCTCTAACGTTTCTGCCAGCTCTCCGCCTTACCTGAATTTCTATATTAATAATATTTAATTACTTTTAGAAAAACGATAATGTCTGTTGGGCCTTTACTGTTTCCGGTGGTTCTAAACAGCAATATCCCTTAACTTTAACTTCTCTTTATTTGTCTGAGTATCTCTCAAACCTTTTTACTTCAAATTCATTCCAGTTTTTTTTTTCTATAAAACGTCATAATTATTAGAGAAAAGATTGTTTGCCAACATAACATGGCAGTCCTGGTTTAGGACGAATATTGCTGTAATTTAGCCCCAGGAGACATCGTCTCCAGCTGGCTATACGACACGATCTGTGTCCTTATATGTTCAAAAATATGGCACAGATCATGTCATATAGCCAGCTGGAGATGATATCTCCTGGGGCTAAATTACAGCAACATTAGTCCTAAACCAGGACTGCCATGTTATGTTGGCAAACAATCTTTACTCCAAAGTACTGTTGCTGAATATCTCTCGTTGTGAGAGTTAAAAATAATCATAATCATTGTTCTTACTTCCTGACTAAACGAAATACGAGCCAACGGAAAGCTTCTAGGTGGTCTCATGGCCTGCTAGAAACAGCAGCAAGATGTCCGTAAAATCCGTACCTTCAAAAGAATACAAGTATACATTGGATCATGATGTCCTAGATAGACTACGTCTTGAAAGAATGTGATATCATACCGTGACGGCTGGATGATTCTGGTCGCAGGTATTATCGATCTTGACGGAAGATCGATTATTGAAGGGGATTCTACGCTGAAAAAATAGCAGCTAAATTTTTAAAATCATAATTTACTCTTTTAAAGAAGGATAACAGATGGGATGGTCATGGTTGAAACATCTTTTATTATAGGTCGGCTCGATTGTGACTGCCTTGGCGGCCAAACTGCGTCCACGAATTGGGGCCGCGTTCTATCTTTTTCAGCGTCTAAGGAGCAAGTATTGACGAGGGTAGAGGGGAAAGGAGGGTGGGGGCGAGTGTTTACTGAACATCTGTTTGTCCTTTTCACCTCTGCTCCGCCCAGTGGACATTTTAATGGGCAGCCGCTGACCTCTGACTGGCAAGAGTGAGAGAGAGAGAGAGAGAGAGAAGGGGGAAGGGGGCGACAGAACGAAGAAGAAGAAGAAGAGTGATGGGGGTGATGGTCATGGCAATGGTGACGATGATATTTATGATGATGAGAGTGATGGAGACCGGGCAATAATTACAATGGTAATGATAACGACGATGATGATGATGATGCTGGTTGCGGTGGCTGTTGTGTTGTTGTTGTTGTTGTTGTTGTTGTTGTTGTTGGTGGTGGTGGTGGTGGTGGTGAAGATTAAGCATAAACAGAGAAAGTGGGAAAAACGGTGAAAGTTCGTACATGTGTTGTTGATTGGCCTCAGCTCTTATTTGGTCCATTGGAAGTCTGATCAAAATGGCTTCCATTTATGACCATCCCGTTTTTTTTCTTCTACATCAGCTATAGAGTAGCTCGGGAGATTTAACTGCTACTCTCTGCACATTGGACGACTGTATCCAAGCTCCCTTCCACATTAATTCATGTAATATGTTTGTCTATTTGGTTGTTGGCTCATTATATTATTGCATTCTATTATAACGTGGTCTTTATTGAGGTCTTCACGGGTACATTCCACTAATATTCCTTTTCATTATGAATGGCTATGCCTTCTACCATACTGTGAGTTCTTATTTCTTTGTCCTCGGGATTATCCTTCCGACGGATTTCATTTTTGAGTGTCCTAGCTACAACGTCATGTCTCATCGGTAGATAATACCGTGATGACATTTTCGGACAACTGCTTATGATGTGTTTGATATCTTCAGTGTTAACTCCACAAAGTCTGCATCGGTTCTCACATTTTACGGCTTTCCCTTTTGTACATCAGGTGCTTGGTTGATACTTCTTGTTCCTGGATTGCAAACGCATACCCTTCAAAGTGGAAGGTAGTAATCCGGCCATTCGTCCGTGATAAACTGCTTTGATTATCAATGTTACTATCATCACGGAGCTTTCAAATAACATATCCATGCATAGTCTTCTGCTCATATAGGCTCATCCTTTCATCTGATGATACGTTGCAGTAGAGTCGTGCGACTTCTTTGGGCATGCATTCTAGGTTACCAGACAAAGAGTGTTGCTCAAGGACCTGCCTTCCAAGTTTTATGATGTTATCAGCCTCATGTATGCAAACTTGGTCACGGGATGCACTCCGACGCTTGGTGCTTAAAAGATGTTGCCGAACGGATATGATACGACGTATGTATGTATGTATGTATATGTATGTATGTATTATGTTTGTATGTATGTATGTATGTATGTATGTATGTATGTATGTATGTATTATGTTTGTATGTATGTATGTATGTATGTATGTATATGTATGTATGCATGTATTATGTTTGTATGTATGTATGTATGTATGTATGTATGTATGTATGTATGTATTATGTTTGTATGTATGTATGTATGTATGTATATGTATGTATGTATGTATACAGACCTATATTCTCCCAAATATCTTCTCTCTTCCGGTTCACTGAACAAAGCCACCCACGAAATCATTCGTTTTTAATTGAAACAACTTTCAACGTTTTGTTTCTCGCTTTCATCATCAACAATTCACGTCCTTTCTTACTGTTTTGTTTTTTTTTGATAAGTTTGTTTTTTGTTTACCGTTATTTATTTCTTTTGCTTGTTTTGATGGGGTGGATCAGGATCCGGTCGGCAGGGTAGGATGATGTGGAGTACGGTGGCGTGCATGCATTGTTAGTTTATTTTTTAAATTCAATAAACAAACCATTTCCGGTCATTGTGGATTGTGGACAATCTACTGGTTTTGAAAATGGCAGCTGACCAGCACGTGCGCTCATACAATTATTTGTGATTCTAAGGAGAAATAATATTGCTGTTATTGTTGCTGTTGTTGTGGGTGGACGGCTGCTGCTGCTGCTGTTGTTATTGATAGTTTTGTTGTTGTTATTGTTGCTGTTGTTGTTGATATTGTATTGTTTTTGTTTTCATTCCGTTTATTCTTTTATTCTTATATCCTTTTACTCGTTTCAGTCCTTTGACTGCGGCCATGCTGGAACACCGCCTTTAATCG
>NC_068986.1:108844501-108844924 GCF_001194135.2 Octopus bimaculoides
CCAAAAACACTACATAAAAAAATGTTGCCCGTCAAATCACAAAGGTCCCTTTATCCAATAGTATTTGTCTATTGACTGCACGCTGCAGTACACTCTGACATTCGAATCGAGCCTTTATCTATATATACTCTTTTCTCTTTACTCTCTTTTACTCTTTTACTTGTTTCAGTCATTTGACTGTGGCCATGCTGGAGCACCGCCTGTAGTCGAGCAAACCGACCCCAGGGCTTATTCTTTGTAAGTGTAGTACTTATTCTATCGGTCTCTTTTGCCGAACCGCTAAGTTACGGGGACGTAAACACACCACCATCGGTTGTCAAGCGATGTTGGGGAGACAAACACACGCGCACAAACATATACACACACACACACACACACACACACATATATATATATATATATATATATATATATATATATATA
>NC_068986.1:108845375-108846490 GCF_001194135.2 Octopus bimaculoides
ACTTCATTATGTGGAATGGCTTCCCTGAAGACGGCTTTTTTTTTCTTTTTCTCTTTTTTCCTTTTTTGTATTAATGGAATAACGGTGGAATAACGGAAGTGTTCCTTCAAAACTCTCATCAAACACACTCTACTCTCTCTACACACAAACACTCTACTAATCACACTCAAGAAAGATTTTTATGAACGAAATCTATGCTGACTCGTAATATTACAACAATGAGTCCCAAAGTTTTTCGGGCTGCTGCCCCCTTGACACCCAGGCCACATTCCTAGCACCCCCACCCCAACTAACCATCGCAAACATAGACTTCTTTCTGAAGCAAATTCAAAGCAACTGTATTTCACAAATAAAACTTAACCTAATCAACCCATTATTCTATTTTTACAGGAATCGCTACCCCGTTATAACCCCACTTTTTCTTCAATGCCCCCTTGGAATTTCCACCGCCCCCAGGGGAGCAATACCATACAATTTGGGAACCACTGTGTAACAGCTTACACAATTCCGGCAACAGATTTACATTCAGATTTATATAAAGATTTCAGAAATGAATGAAACTAATGGAATGGAAGATAAATTGATGAGTCTAAGATAATTGGTGGAGCTGGTTGTGGGGTGGCCATGAGAAAATTACGTTCATTCCAGGACTTTGACCCGTTCTTGATGCAACCAAGAATTCTGAAAGTCAAAGTGTTTGCAACACAAAGGTTGAGAAAAAAATTTACACACACACACACACACACACACACACACACACGTGTGTGAATGTGTGTATGCATGTACACCAGTACACACATATATTCTGTATTACGTTCATGCGGTGTGTGTATGTGCATGTGTTTGTGTGGAGTTTCCCGAGTAAATACGCACATTTCTCATTGTGTGTGTGTGTGCATGTGTGTCTGTGCGTGTGTGTGTGTGTGTGTGTGTGTGTGTGTGTGTGTGAGTGAGTGGACGGTCGGTATCTGATTATACATGTGATAATTTGTGTATGTATGTAAATATATATTATCTACGAATATATATATAAGTGAATGTACGTATGTGCCTGGGTATACATACTTTATACATACAAACATATATATACACACACACACACACACATATATATA
>NC_068986.1:108846868-108849351 GCF_001194135.2 Octopus bimaculoides
GAGAGAGAAAGAGAGAGAGAAAGAGAAAGAGAGAGAGAAGCGGGGTCTGTGTGTATTCGTGTGTGCGTGTGTGTGTGTGTCTGTCTGTCTGTCTGTCTGTCTGTCTGTCTGTCTGTCTGTCTCTGTGTATAAGTGTGTGTGTGTTCTTTCGCCGTTGAGAGCTGTCTGCGGACCTCATTTCACAAGTCAGTGTTCGGTTTTCACAGAAATAAAACGTAAATCAGACACGCTATTGGCATCAGATATCGTTTAGACAAGGGAAGCTTTTATTTATTTATTTATTTATTTATTTATTTATTCATTCATTCATTCATTCATTCAATCAGTTTATTTATTTATTTAATTTATTTTTCCGTTTGTTTTTGAAATGTTCTTATAACGATATGCAGCGATTGGGTTAAAGATTTCACAAACAAGCTAGTTTGTGGAAAAACACACGAAGTAATCCTCTATGCAGTCTCTTAACTTGTTAGATAGATATGGCAGCCATCAGATCTTCCTCAAATCATACAGGAAGAAAAGAAAGAAGGCTTATATCACTGTCTGAAGTAAGATTTTTTTTTTAATAACAAAGCAAAAACGGGATGGTTACAGTTGGATTAGTCGTGATCGGAGATCTGTTCAAACATGGCTGATCTATTGCTAAACAATGGCCATAATGATAGGAGATAAAGATGAATAATATAACAGGTAGGAGGAGAAGTGGGTACGTCAATGAAACCGATAGCACTATTTGATTGGTATTTAATCGATCGCAGAATGTTGCAAGAGTAATATTGATTTTGGTGGCTCTTCAATTGAGAGCGTGGAGAGGCCCATGCAAAGGTTGTCTGATGCCCAATTATCCCTGACACATCTTGAAAAAAAGGCTGTGAACCTAAGCGATCACTCGTCCTGCTAGAAATTGTAGCTAAGACAACCTTAAACCGTTCTTTGTTCTCTTTAAAAACTAGCAAAAAGAAAGATGGGGGACACATAGGAGAGGAGATACGTTGGTCAGGTCTAGAACGAATTTTATCAATGCTTGTTCTATTATGGATGACCGGTTAAAGAACAACAACAACACTTTCAGTATCTTGTCGTGGCCTCTGTTGTGTGGTTTCTTGGTTAATGTTCTACTCTGGCTAAGGTATATCCACTAAACATGTGCTATAACATTCTTTTTCACTAACCTATTAATGAACGCAGAAATGGAACATTTCTTATCTCTGTACACGTAAACTTTAAGAAAACACATGTAAATACCTGGAAAAGATAAGCCATGTGACATACCTATATACAAATATACATACATACATACGCACGTACGTACATTCATACGCACGTACGTACATACATACATAATTACATATGCGTATATGTATGTATGTATGTATGTATGTATGTATGTATGCATGCGTAAACTGTAACAGCAGGACTCGTTGACTTCGTTGTAAACTGTTAAAATGAGTTTGAAGGCGAACTATAAGACTGAACTCTGGTTGAAACATCTTATTAACAAGGCCAAAGCACTAAGAAGTTCTCACACCGAAAATGTACGAGTTTATATTCTACGTTCTTAAGACAGGAAGCAAAGCAGATGAAAAACTGTTCCAATCTATCTCACTGGCCGCCATATATATCAGCAAGGTCGTGTGAAAAGTGAAATTAGCAGAATAACGCTGATAACATTTCCAGGGAACAATAAACTGTTGTGTAATGAATCAAATAGACGCTTTCTACGGAGAAACAAAATGCAGTAACGTTGTTTGAACTTTGACAAACGGAAGATCTTTGAGTCCAGTTCCTGGGGGAAACTGTGATGGTCCGGAAAAGTTTTTGATCTCAAGAGACTCAATTGGAGAATCCGGTCTTGGACATGAATAGCAACAGAGGCGGTACCTTGGGACTACTGGCTATTTATGACCAGGATGGGGTAGTGCAGCCAGCCAGTCAACTCTGAAGTGAAAGTGGGTGACGGGCGATTGAAATAGCACATTGAATACACGCTGGGATTGTTTGTGGGCGCGTGGGTGACATCAGAGAATGCGTAATAATTTCACAAATAGACTTATACTACTATACATTTAGACAGCTGCTGCTTCTGCTGCTGCTGCTGCTACTACTACTACTACTACTACTACTACTACTACTACTACTACTACTACTACTACTACTACTGTCTATGACCCATCATTGATTCAGTATGTTCCCAAATAGTAACTTCCATGAAAAAAATATGAAGATTACGATAGATGTTCGATTTTTAAAAAAATCTCTTGAAATAAAGTTCTGTCTGTAAGCAATGACTTGTGACCAACACCGGTAAATCCGGTCTTTGGAACAAGCAGTAGCAGGTCTTTTCGACCTGTTTGCCAGATTACACAGTTCTGCTGATGAACGAAAATAGCTAGAGCTATTTTCGTGCTTTAAAATCGCATTTCCGATCTAACTGGCTGCACTATAATAATTCTAACACTCAAATAATAATAATAATAATAATA
>NC_068986.1:108849754-108850400 GCF_001194135.2 Octopus bimaculoides
GAAGGAGGAGGAGGAGGAGGAGAAGAAGAAGAAGAAGAAGAAGAAGAAGGAGGAGGAGGAGGAGGAGAAGAAGAAGAAGAAGAAGAAGAAGAAGAAGAAGAAGACCTCACATTCAGTGGTGTTGGATGTTGATACAGTTATAAAAGGACTCATAAATACTTGCAAAGAAGGTGAAATCAATTGCAAAGCAAAATGCGTTTCAACAATTGGGTGATAGGTGGGAATAGAAACCTCTGCAATTCAAATACGTGGTCCGTAGCAAACAAGCTGATGTAGACCGGAAGCATACCCATCAATGGCTCGGAGCTCAGGGCTGAAGGCAGAGAGTGAAGGCTTTATATTGGCCGCCCAAGATCAGAGCTTATTGACCCGGAAATATCAAGCCAATATGATGGAAAATGGTGTAGACCCAAAGTGCCGATACTGCAACGATGAGATAGAAGCAGTCGACCATCTAATCTCTGGATGTAAGGTTTTAGCACCTGTAGAGTACAAATCAAGACATGACAGAGTTGGCCAATATCTACATTGGATGTGTCGGCATTATAAAATCAAAACTACTGATAAATGGTACAAGCACCCCCATGAGGCTGTAACTGAGGGACAAAATGCAACTATTCTTTGGGAATTCCCAGTATGTACAGCT
>NC_068986.1:108850845-108851734 GCF_001194135.2 Octopus bimaculoides
ACATGATTTTGTAAATGAACAATCTGGTGTGCTTGTTTTAATGGCCTACCAATGTATACCAGTACGTTTCTCTGCCCTAGGTGTCAGGAAGACACGCGGCAAGAAATGGAAACAGAATTGAAAGAAGTTGCTTATAATAATAATAATAATAATAATAATAATAATAATAATAATAATAATAATAATAATAATAATGGTTTCAAATTTTGGCCCAAGGCCAGCAATTTTCAAGGGAGGGAGCAAGTCGATTACATTGATTTCAGTATTTGACTGGTGCAATATTTTATCGACCCTGAAAGGATGAAAGACAAAGTTGATTTTAGTAGGATTTGAAACAAAAATAAATGAACACTGTAAAGTATTTTGTCCGACGCGATAACGATTCTGCCAACCTCCCGCAGTAGTAGTAGTAGTAGTAGTAGTAGTAGTAGTAGTAGTAGTAGTAGTAGTGGGACCCATTCAGTAGGACTGAACCCGGAACCATGTGGTTGGGAAGCAAGCTTCTTACCACACAGCCACTCCTGCACCTATATACATACATACATACATACATACATACATACATACATATATACATACATACCATGTTCTTTGTCTATCTCCTTACTTTCTTGGAGGTTTTAGGTAAAATTATACTAATGTGTCCATCTGCTTTAATTCTATGTCTTTATGCAGCTGAGGATTGCTCTGCAATTTAAATTGATGTAATGATTGCATTGTTCAGTTAAATGGAGTTGCTTGAAACGAGTGTACTGCATTACTTCTGGATATCCTTGTTGCTTATTTTGATTTTAATCACCTTACTTTGAAATTGTATGGATAATACCGTACTAAATTCTGGTGCCTAAACTTAAGTACCTAATTCATCTGAATCTAAATTTTTGCTCAC
>NC_068986.1:108851793-108853239 GCF_001194135.2 Octopus bimaculoides
ATATATATATACATATATATATATATATTGTGAAATTTTTCTACACTGATGAGAATGGTGATACATAACTTTAATTATTATTATTATAATCAATGTTTTTACTTACTTATTTGTGTTGCCTTTGAAACGATCGTATGTAGATATTAAATTCTATTTTGAAATTTTAACATCGCTTCTCCATTTTTATTATTGCTTATAGTATTTTTATATAAGATTTTATCTTATACATGCCTATAATGAACTTTTTACTTATATATATATATATGTGTGTGTGTGTGTGTGTGTGCGTGTACATATGTATACGCATATGTATATGCATATACATAAATGTGTGTGTGTATGTATATTTTGTTTTATTGTTTTATCCTTTTGTGTTTCAGTCCAAAGGTTGTGGTTGATGCTGGGGCACCACCAGCGTTATCTCCTTTTCAATGGCCATTCTTTTGTGATTGGCACTTGATGAAGGAGGGAGTTCGATATTACTGCAGATATACAGACCCACACACGTATCTACGCAGACGCACACACACACTTACATACATGTATATATGTATATACATATGTGTGTATGTATGTATATATATATATAAATATATTCACACACACACATGAACATGCTTAATATGTGTCGAAGTTCACACGTAAACACATTGACATACACATATACACATACATATTAAATATTTGTGTGTGCGTGTGTGTCTGTCTGTGTCTGTGTGTGTCTGTGTGTCTGTGTATGTATGCGTTTATATATTTTTACGGGCACAGAATGAAGTGCTATTGTCCGTGTATAAAAAGCGGAATACTTCAAAATGTCGAAGTTGTTTTGCACACAACATTAAATTGTCTGTGCGAGTGAACAGTATTTGAGAGACATCATCGTGTGTGCTATCAGATGACAAATCTATTGAGGCAAATGAAACCTTTCAATAAATCATAAATCACTTGGTTTCAGCAGGGATAAAGACTAAAGGTACAATAAATTATGGTATATTCGTTACTCTTAATCAGAGCGTAAATTTGCCGTAAGGTAGACAATAAATACTTATGTATGGGTATGTATTTGTGCGCGTGTGTGTGTATGCATGTATATGTATGTACGTGTATGTTTAGGTACACAATGCACATATATGTATGTATGTATATACATACATATATATAGGGGGGGTATATACATACATACATATAGGTACACAATGCACATATATGTATGTATGTATGTATATACATACATACATACATATATATATATATATACATATATATATATAGAGAGAGAGAGAGGGAGGAGGGAGAGAGTTAGAGAACAGGGAAATAGAAAAGACAATTTACGAGATTGATAGACGGATGGATAGATAGATTGGTCTTCAGGTTTAGCATCTCGACCACCTGTTGCAAGCATTTGGAACAGATTCTTGTTTGGGTATCCTGATGGAAAACATTGTT
>NC_068986.1:108853833-108854964 GCF_001194135.2 Octopus bimaculoides
TATTATCGGAGATACTATAAATAGTTGGTAATAACAGCAACATTAATATAGGTGGTTGCAGGCATAAAAAATAGCATTATAAAGCTAAAGAATTAAAATCATATTAATCATAAGGACACATTAAAGTGTCTACCCGCTAGAAATAAGAGTCAAAACCCACATTCAGATTTCACCCGGTGCTAAACTATTTCTAGGCTTGCGTTTGGGCTTCTATCGTGTGGGAATAGATAACTGAAAAAAATTGGAGTCAACAAGAAGGAGTACGGTTGGACATTTATTTTTTAATCACTACAATTGTTTCCACGCAACGTAGTTCTCTACGTATACAGGTATTTGATGATGCAACTGTTTCCTTGCGTTATGAGATCTAGTTGTGTTTCCTCAGGTGATATGTAAGTATTGTTTCCGTAAGATCCCATTTTCGGCTTCAAGAACATCTTTGTCTGTCGTGGCCTGAAGTTGTCACCGAGCTTATCAAGGTGTGTTGTTGCTGAAGGACCGTTGGTAAACTGCTTTGAAAGTGTAGATGAAGCGGGATGGGGATTCTGCTTCTGATGAAGTGGTTGCCATTTTAAAGGGATTGGCATTTGATTTCTATGTACTGTTCTTCACGGTTGGTTACGCATGCGATTGTCCTTAACTGATCTTTACGAATCGGCCTACACGTACATATACATGCTCCTACACATATTCATCCATATACGTACTAACGCTCGGACACATACACACACACAGAGCAGAATCCCCATTGGAAACAACTGTAGTATTAAAAAATAAATGTCAGACCGTACCCATTCTTGTTAACTCCAAATATTTTCAATTATATATATATTATATAATTATATATATATATATTCTTTTATTCTTTTATTCTTTTATTCTTTTATTCTTTTCTTTGGTTCAGCCATTTGACTGCGGTCACGCTGGAGCACCGCTTTTAGTCGAACAAATTGACCCCAGAACTTATTCTTTGTAACCCTAGTACATATCCTGTCGGTGTCTTTTGCCGAACCGGTAAGTTACGAGGACGCAAAGACACCAAAATCGGTTGTCAAGCGATGGTGGGGCGACAAACACAAATACACACGCGCGCGCGCGCGCGCACACACACACACATACATACATATACAT
>NC_068986.1:108854974-108855807 GCF_001194135.2 Octopus bimaculoides
GCACACACACACACATACATACATATACATATATACGACGAGATTCTTTCAGTTTCCGTCTACCAAATCCACTCACAAGGCTTTGGCCGGCTCGAGACTATTGCAGAAGGCATTTGCCCAAGGTGCTACACAGTGGGACTGAACCCGGAACCATGTAGTTGGTAAGCAAGCTACTTACCACACAGCCACTCCTGCGCCTATATATATATATCATAATGGGTTTATGGGGTTACCCTGGGTTTCTTGCTCATAAAGGTTTTGGCCTTATGACGTATCTTCAGATCCCGAACACCGCTGGTCGAAGACTTCTTCCAAAATTTGGAGGAGGAACACTAGGTGATTATCTCCCTTTGCTATTGGCCATCGATCACCTAGTGTTTACCTTTATAGCGAGGCATTTCCCCTTCCATATTTTGAAGAAGTATTGGCCAACAGTGTTTGGGGTCTGAAGATACGCCATGAGGCCAAACCTCTTATGAGCCAGAAACCCAGGGTAACCCCCCCATAAACTGGCTTCCCCCATTATAATATTAACTATTCTACATCTTACAGTGTGATTCTTTTCTGGATTTATGAATTTATATATAAACATACATACATACATACATATATATATGCCTAGCTCTTCGAAACGCCGGTGTTAAAACGGAGGTAGCTGATGAATTAGAATGTTCTCTATGTGGCTTGTGTGTTTTCCCGTCTACGTTTTGTTTGCAATGTCCTGTACCCAGATATGCACCTATACATACAGGTGGATGTCGGTACGCACATACCTGTACGTATATATGCATATACTCATTTACTATTTGTCTTTATATGTATATATATATGTA
>NC_068986.1:108855817-108857382 GCF_001194135.2 Octopus bimaculoides
TATATATATATATATATATATATATATATATATATATATATATATATATGCACGCACATTCAACATTCATATGCTTACCTGCATTTAATTTACATTTATGCATATTTAATTAACAAAGCAACATAAAAATATTTGTTATTTATTTATGTCCCGTAACATGGCGACATAATTGCTGAGGTCACAATCACACGCTGAACTTTTGGAGGATCTTTTGAAACTATGGCTGCTACCCACCGACTGGAACCTATAAAAGCATAAAAGAATAGACGATTATATATACATATGAAGGCGTTCTTTTGATCTCTCAATTACAGATGAACTTCAACAAAACTCTGGGCGGGAGAATTGGTAATAATACTTAAACAAAAGATGGTGTTCCAGCATCGCCATACTCCGATAGTTGAAACGACTAAAAGAATAAAAGAATAAAAGAATGTATATATATATATTTGTTCACGCTTTTTTTTATGTCCTGTACCCATATATGCATGTATATGTACATGTATATTTAGGTATGTACATATATCTATGCATATATGCATATACATATATATTATTTATATTATTATAAGATCAAACGCTACGCATCCATTTCCAAGTAAGTTTTATATATATATATATATATATATATATAATCTTTTCTTTTGCTTTCACTTGTTTCCTTTACTTGGGGCATCGTCTTGAAGTGTTTTAATCGAACAAATTGATCCCAGTGCGTAACTGGTACTTGAAAGGATGAAAGGCAAAGTCGACCTCGGCAGAATTTGAACTCAGAACGTAACAGCAGACGAAATACCGCTTAGCATTTCGCCCGGCGTGCTAACTAACGTTTCTGCCAGCTCGCCGTCGTGTGGAGATACGCGTTGTAACAGCGCGTCGCTCCATCCACCATATTGTTGGTGATTCCCAACTGCTAACGAATGACACCTTTGCACTACCCAGGCGACAACCTTCCATCTCATGGGTTTGTTTTGGGTAGTCGTTGCTGGTAAGGGGTTTACAAGGTCGGAGTGCAAATCCCACCTTTAACCTCTTTTAGTCGATTTTAACAACATACAGAGGAAACGTTGGGTCGATTCTTTGACATGGTGTTGTGTGGACGCTCCCAGGTGATCAGTAGTCTAGTCCAATACGTATAAATAGCTACACGAAAAGCGTCGAGAGAGCGGAAGAGCGGGACGGGGCCGTCGGTAGACTAGACGTCGAGTTCGGTAGAGTCGAGTCGTCGGAAGTGAGAGTTGAGTAGAGGTCATCCGCACGTGCGATATAACACATGGCAGTCCCCGCACAGCACTAGATCTACGTGAAGTTAAGTGCCTTGCTCAAGAACACAAGACGTCGCTCAGTCTGGGAGTTGAACCCCGTGGGCGCAACACCCTAAACACTAGGCTACGCGCCTTCACAAGCCCCCAAGTATAAAAAGAAAAAGTCGACTTGGCTGGAATTCGAACTCAGATCTTAAAAGAAACAGCGTCCCCATTTAACTTGACTCCTTGTAAAGGACTTAACAACTGCTGTTATTTTTCACTGGTTCAGCTTCTTTTCTTTCGAAGCACGTGTTCCAA
>NC_068986.1:108858308-108859823 GCF_001194135.2 Octopus bimaculoides
ATATATCACATACATACATACATATAACTGACGCGGGTTCTCTAAATTCAATTTGTTAGTGACACAGTGAGGATCTGTAAGACATTCCAAAGATTCTCCTTCAGAAGTTCTTTAGGTGAACAGATGCACACCCAAACGTGTGTACATCGACAGTTCAACCAACACACCAACTCAACCACAGAGTTACAAACACCGGGAACTCTCTTAACTCAAAAACTCTTGTCGCCTTGTTAGAGACTGGCTTGAACTCTCTCAAGAAGAACTTAAATAAAACTCAGAGAAAAATCGTATATATTTATTGTGTTGTGTGTGAGTGAGAGAGAGAGGGGGAGAGAGAGAAGAAAGAGAAGAGAGAGAGATATATATAACACATTGGAGTCCCAGACGATAATACAAGCAGACGATAAGTTATTGGTCTTAGTCCTTTAGTGATGGTTGTCCTGGCGTTAAACAACAACAGGAAAAACAGCAGCAGCCTCAGTTGACATCCCTGAACAACAAGATCAATCATTTAAACAGTGATAAACAATATTAGACTGTAAACGATTGATTATATCGATTTATACAGATCGATATCTTCATTAACGAAGGCACATATATTTTTGTTTTTTCCTATAGTTGTTGTTTGTATTCGTGTGTTTGTTTCTGTTTTTGTTGTTATTGCTATTTAACACCGAGTCAGGTCCGACTGAGCAGGTCTAAAACCCTACCAGTTATGACTACCTCCACTGGTTAAGGACATCTAGGACTACATACATTCAAGGCAGATTTTGAGAATGTGCTTCTATTTCTAGCACAATTGAACGACCGGGTGAAGGTTTTTTCCTAAATTTACCTTGTTTTTTTTTAAATTGCTGTTGTTGTTGTTGTTACTGTTGTTGTTGTTGTTGTTGTTGGTGGTGGTGGTGGTGGTGGTGGTGTCGATATTGGTGGCGGTGGTGATGGTGGGATCAGTGGTGGATTGTGTTGGACATTTATCATTTGATTTCATCTTACTCTGTTTCCCCACCATCTCACCATCCTTTCCTCCTCTCTCTCTCTCTCTCTCTCTCCCTCTCACTTCCCAATCATCATTTGTGTTGATCGGTATTATTGATTTCAATCTTATTCCCACTCCTCCGCCCCTTTCACCTCTTCCTCTTCAGCATCATCATCATCATCATCATCATCATCATCATCATCATCTCTCCCTCCCACACAACTAATGTTCTAATCAACCCTTACTACAGCTCCAGCAATTTGGCCTCAACACACACACACACACACACACACACACACACACACACACACACGAATGAATCAATAATTACATGCACAGACAGACAACGAGTCAATATATTCATACACATGCACACACAAGCATTAGCTAATACATACATGCGCGCGCGCACGCACTCGCACACGCATACACACACAGAGTGTAATCAATTTAGAAATAGATATATCGACACACTCATTAGCAGAGCAATCAATATACACACATACAGTATATATACATATATACATACAATACAT
>NC_068986.1:108863644-108866917 GCF_001194135.2 Octopus bimaculoides
TAAGGCGGTCCCAGTAATCAAGATCAGTCGTGCCTTCAATTCGTTTGGTGAGTGCCCTCTGGGGTGATTCAATCCTCGAGATGTTTTGTTTTGTATGGGGAGACCACAAGGGGCAGTAGTATTGAAAAGTTCTTTCTTCATTTAGACTTTCGCAAAATCCTGCCATACCAAATGTATTCATATCAGATTTTGAGAAATTCATGCATACAAACACACACACACACGCACACACACACACACACACACACACATACACATACACACACACGCACAAGCTTCTTTCATAAGATACTCTGCTAAATTCAAATTTTATCCTTTTATTTTATATTCTTGATATTTTCTAATTAGCTTTGTACCCTTGGTTTCGAACTATAAACTTCAAAAATTCATAATCGACGTTTCTAGAACATCACAGTCTCATTACCAAGAATTCATTTGAATATATATTTGGCAGTTGTATACTTTCTTATATATCAGTTCAACTCGTGTAAACTCCTGCCCTCTACAAACGTATTCTAACCAATAGCATGTGGCACTACAAAGTTATATATTGATTTGTCTGTTGAGGGGCAAATTTGGAGCGTTGAGATTTCCATTTTTACATTATGTGCATTATTTACATTATTTACATTTGACGGATATTTGTCCTCATCTTGTTTGTCGTTAACACAATATTTCGGCTGATATACCCTCCAGCCTTCATCAGATGTCTTGGGGAAATTTCGAACCCGGGTTCCCATTCCTAAGGTATTTTTCGATGTTGTTATTACTATTATCATCATCATTATCATCATTATCATTATTATTATTATTATTATTATTACTATTCAGGTCACTGCTTGGAATCGAACTTGGAATCTTGGGGTTAGTAGCCCGCGCTCTTAACCACTATGCCATATGCCTGTGGCCATTTTTGCTATGTTAGTAGTCACATGTTAATTTTGTGTTGTGTGTGTTTGCGTTGTAATTGTGAGTTTATCTGAACAAGTAGTTGAAAAGATCTTCCCCTTGGGCTGGTTAAAAAATTTTTAATAAGCACAAGGAAGATAACACCAATAAAATCAACTGAAATTTCTGGATAAATAAGGATGATGCACATTGGAGTAGATCTGTTATATTAAACAGATTGGTGACAGTAACGTGTATGTTTCAGTATTATTTCATCTCTTCAGCGAAGTTTATTCTGCTGAGCAGACAAAACCTTGAAATGGCCAGCACAACTATCTACCCACCTACCTATCTACCTTCATACCTACCAACCTACACACACTCACACACACACTCACACACACACATACATACATACACACATACATACATTCTATCACTGTAACTGTAAAAATCTATAAAAGTTTCCAGAGGTTTATCATTTAAATATATACGAGCATGTCTATACATATCTATGCATATATATATATGCTTATACATATCTATGTATATATACTTGTCTATATATATATGAGCATGTCTATACATGCATGAGAATACATGCATAAAGCAAAACAAACAAATTTGCACATATACGTGGTCTGATCAATAAGTATCCGAAGCTAAAGCAAGCAGAGTGAAACCACTTGACACAGATTGACCTTAAACTCTGCTGTGCATGCGCACTAAGTTTTAGCGTTCTGACTCACTCGCGCTGTTTATGGCAGTGCTTGGAAGGAAGGTGTGTAGCGTGTTGATTGTCACATTGACCACGGCAGAGAAAGTTGAACAGAGAATCTGCATCAAATTTTGGCACAAACTTGGCAGACACGCGTCTCATATCCAAAGCTTCAGTGATAATGGACTAAACTGAGACGTAACTAATCTGCACATCCTCTGATAACTCACGGATGGTGATTCGACGAATTCTCCTTACAGCTGCACGCACATTTGCGATGTTTTTCTGTTCCGCTGGTTGCGGGTCTTTCAGAACGTTTAATAGCGACATTTTTTTCGGCCCTCTTGGAAACGTCTAAACCATTCGTACACTTGTGTGCGGCTCATAGACTCCTCTCCTTACACTTTCTGCAACTTTGCATAGGCCTCAGGAGAACTTTCTCTGCCATGGTCAATGTGACGATCACACGCTACACATCTTCCTTCCAAATACTGCTGTAAACAGCGGAAGTGAGCTAGAACGTTAAAACTTAGTGCGCATGCACAACAGAGTTTAAGGTCAATCTGTGCCCAGCGGCTTCACTCTGTGTACTTTAGGTTCATTACTATAGCAACAGTCCGGATACTTATTAATCAGGCCTCGTACGTACATACATACATAATACATACATACATACATACATACATACATACATACATACATACATACATACATACATACATACATACATACTTAAACAACTAGAAGGGAAGCGCTCTACGTCAGGAATACACAGGCGGCTCTGTTTGCCATAAGTGATACGGTGTGCAGAAAAATTTCGATAAACTGGGATTATCGATGTCAACAGGATCTACACGAGAAACTCAAATGGACAATCAAGGAAGATAACTCTAATAAAATCATATAATTGAAACTGAGAATACTCTCTCTATGATTATACGATTCTCCCTCTTCTCTTTGGCTTATCTATAATTAACTGCCTCGAGTCGCAGCCCTCACATTACCAGCTCCCTATCTACTTTTCCTGTTCTCCCCCTAGCCCCTCTGGCCCCTCTCCCTTCCACCTTTCTCACCCTGTGTCTTTATTTTCTGTAACCATTCATATCAACTTGCCTAGCCTTCAGACCTCACCATCACCGCCCCACCACTACTAACACCACCACTTTCATAAGGATCCCTACCGACGCCTCCACCTTCGGTTTGTGGGCTGAACCCACACCCCTTTTCAAGTCTCTCGCACCACACTAGACTCAAATACATACATGTAAAGCAGCATGTGTGTGTATGTATGGATGGATGGATGTGTGCTGTATGTTTGTACGGATATATGTATGAATGTATGTAAGTATGGATGTACGTACTGGCAAAGCGATATATGTAGATAATTAGATAGATAGATAGATAGATAGATAGATAGATAGATAGATAGATAGATAGATAGATAGTGAGAGACAGAGATACATCGATAGATAAATAGATATAGATAGATAGAGAGAGAAAGAGATAAAGATATATACATATATATATATATATATATATATATGAGTAAAAATAAATACAAAAAAGGGGTTTTGTATGATTGTGTATAGAGGAATATATTATTTTGTTTAAAAGAGTTCCAACTCTGTTTTTTATGTTTTATTTATATTCTTGTAAAGTTAATGTGG
>NC_068986.1:108867180-108868421 GCF_001194135.2 Octopus bimaculoides
TATATATATATATATATATATATACATATATACGTTCATATAAATTAATGCGAAATATATACTTATATATACTTATATACACACACACATATTGTGATATATATATGTGTGTGTGTGTGTGTGTGTGTGTGTGTGTGTGTCGCTATATTTGTATATATATATATATATATACATATATATGTATGTCTCATGCATGATAAATATCTCAAAATGTTTTCATGTGTCTATGTATACACACGCACGCACATATATATATATATAAAAACATGTGTATGTGTGTAGATATATATATTTTAATATATATATGTATATATATATATATTTTAATATATATATATATATATATATATGTTTCTATGTATGTTTGTATGTATGTGTATATATGTATGTGTGTATGTATGTATGTATATATGTATGTATACGTTTGGGTATTTATATGCGAACGTGGCAAAAAGGGGAAGAGAGGCCCGAGACAGATGATTTGCAGAAATAGCAACCAGTCACACTTTTTAAGTACACCCACCCCTCTCTACCGCCCCTTTTCCCCATGACCTGACCTTATTCTCCTTCTCCTCAGCCTCCTACCCTCTAAATCTTGCTTCATGCCGAACGTAACCCCTCCTCTCTTCCCCTTCCCATCCGTGACCCTCCCACCCAAATCACCCTGTTAAAGATGAGTGAAATAAAACATGATTTGAGGAAATAATGTTTTCAACATCTGTAATTTATAAGGGGGGAAAACAAACCCTCTATTTTCTCTCTCTCTCTCTCGTCTAAAAGTACCCACAATATTTCCAGCGACTCCCGTTTCCTGAAGGAAGTGTGTCTGTGTGTGTGTGTATTTAATGAGTCTGTGTGTTGTGCGTCTACGTGTGTGTTTATGTCTGTACATGTGTATGTGTATAAGTGTGATACTACGTGTATCTGTCGTTTGCTCTCTTTTGTCTTCGAGCCACGAGCAGCCGTGTTAGTTTACTTACGCGCGCAAGTGTGTGTATGCATGCGTGTATGTATATATTTAATCCTTTATATTGAACACTCAGTATTTCATCTATTCAATAAGACATATTCCATATATTCAATAAGACATTCAATACTTTATTTCATTGTACCATCCATTTTTATTTTATATTATATATTGTATATTATATTATATATTGTATATTCCATATTCTATATCCCACATTGGTTTTGCAGGAATATAAATAAGACATAAAAAACAGAGTGTTGGAACTCTTTTA
>NC_068986.1:108868653-108869709 GCF_001194135.2 Octopus bimaculoides
AAATACATATGTTTATATGTACGTGTTTGTGTTGTTTACAAACCTACATAGAGAGGCGCGCGTGTTCACAACACGAAATTCCACCACCGCAACCACCACCACCACCACCACCGCCAGCATCACCACGACCGCCATATTTCCCTGACCAACATCACCGTCTGGTAGTGAAGATACAGGAAGAACTTACAGTCTGGCCTGGAAATGAGGGGTCGAGGTGGAGAAGGGGACAGTGAGTGAGTCAGATTTTAGTAAAAGAATCCCAACATGACATGCACATATTCCCATTCATATGCACGCAGAGTTTTTGCAAAAATGTGTATATAAATGTATGTAAATAGGCTTCTATGCCTGTCTCTAGGTATCCTTCATAAATCTATCGGCTGTTAAGTCATATAAGTTCGTACAAAAGCTCTCGTCACGCTGTATATATACATACATATACAAATACATACATGCATACATACATACATACATATATATGTATGTATACATACACATGTGTCAGTGTATGCGTCTGTCCCTCTATCTATCTATCTATCTATCTAACTATTATCTATACAAAAATAAGAGGAATGACCAGCAAAGGTGGACTCCTATATGCTAGAAATAGATGCCGAATCATCTAACCACGAAAAATATGCTCTCTTTCTCCCGTATATATATATATATATATGCTCTCTACTCTTTTACTTGTTTCAGTCTTTTGACTGTGGCCATGCTGGAGCACCGCCTTTAGTCGAGCAAATCGACCCCAGGACTTATTCTTTGGAAGCCTAGTACTTATTCTATTGGTCTTTTTTGCCGAATCGCTAAGTTACCTAACAATTTAGGTCTTAATAGACACAAGATGTGATCTATTTCTAGCACATTGAATGTCCACGTTAGTGGTCAACGTTATATATAAAAATGTACTTTAATCCCCTGAGATTGCAGATACTGTTTCTGAATCTCTTTGATTCTTTAAATGTGCTAGCTTCCTGGTAATTAATCGATATTAATTAATATATGATTTTTTACCCTATTTTTTAATATATATATATATGTATATATGTATCT
>NC_068986.1:108870262-108871019 GCF_001194135.2 Octopus bimaculoides
ATATGGATCTATATATAGGGAGATGAGGTTGTGGATTGGGAGGCAGACGATGAAGAGAGACAGACAGACAGAGACAGAGAAATGAAAGGAGGAGGAGGAGGAGGAGGAGGAGGAGGATGTACAGGAAGTGAATGAAGCATCCTTCTTTCAGACGTTAACATGTATCTTGAAGGACATTTGGCTGTTGTTTCTAGCTGGTCGAGCAATGACAGAGTCTTCAATGTTGGTTCGAGTGTTAATAAATTCGCTTCACATCCAGAAGGACCCAGGTTCGAGCTCATTGCGTGGCATTTTGGATGAATGTTGACTCATACCTTCCGAGTGAAATTCGGTATTTGGAAATTGTAAAGAAGCCCGCCGAATAGATTGTAGTTAAAACGGTTCAGGCATGTCCTACTCGTTCTGCTTAAGGATTGCTTTAGCCCTTTAGCATCGAAACGAGCCATATCAGGCTCAAATAGTCCATTTTTTTAATGCTCAAATTGGCCAGATCCAGCCTCTCTAACCTATCCTACAATGTCATTCTAAAAATAAAGAATCACATCATTGAAATCTTGAAGTTATGCATGTGTGGCAAGAAGCTTGCTTACCAACCACATGGTTCCGGGTTCAGTCCCATTGCGTGGCACCTTGGGCAAGTGTCTTCTATTATAGCCTCGGCCCGCCCAAAGACTTGTGAGTGGATTTGGTAGACGGAAACTGAAAGAAGCCCGTCGTATATATGTATGTGTGTGTGTGTGTGTGTGTGTGTGTGTGT
>NC_068986.1:108871121-108874753 GCF_001194135.2 Octopus bimaculoides
GATAACTTATGTTGGTGTGCTTACATCCCCGTAACTTAGTGGTTCTGCAAAAGAGACCGATAGAATAAGTACTAGGCTTACAAAGAATAAGTCCTGGGGTCAATTTGCTCGACTAAAGGTGGTGCTCCAGCATGGCCGCAGTCAAATGACTGAAACAAATAAAAGAATAAGAACGAGAATAAATAATCATTACATTTGACTGAGTAATCTGAATGCTAAAGGTCAACGCTGTGGAATACTCGGCCATAAACACGTTAATTTAAGTGCATATAATTCAGTTGATTGAGCAAGGAAATCTTCATGGTCAAGCGACGGAGATCCAACGGTGGTGGTCGATGTTCCAATCAAACTAAATGAACCTACGATTCCATTTGTTGTAACAACCTCCTATTAGGCACCATAACAGAAATGTCACGGGTTTTCAGTGACGGAGCGGGATTTAAACTCAAAAGATATTGAGCTGGAATGGTTACTCCCAGACATTATTCCTACGCTCTTACCAATTCTATCAATCCATCGTTTTGCACTGTTTTTTGTTTGTTTGTTTTTTTATCGACCCCCGCAAAAGATGAAAGTAAAATTGATTTCGGTTGGATTTGAACTCATAACGCAGACATCCAGAATCCAACAGCCTAACCATTCAACCATGTAGCCACCTATACACTGCTAACAGGTGTCGATGTAGTTTAGGCACGTGCCAGTGGTAAGTAATCGGACTAACGAAGGCCCTTCTCACAATACGGCAACAGACAGGTTTCTAATCCTTACTTAAAATATTACCAATTTCTTTCAATTTCAATTTTCGATTGTCCATTCATTCAATACAGGAAACTAACACAAAAACAAAAGAATACATCTCCTTCTTTGGCAGACGACGTCCTTCTTCCGGTTGTATCACGTGGTTGAAAGATGGCCTAGTTTTGTTATTTTACAAGTTTTCAAGTGGTTCCTTTCAGATGTTACTTTGTCATTTTAAATTCCATTTTAATTCTCTTCACAAAACAGCTGACAAGGATTATTTCTAAGATATTCATTTATCTTCGTGTTTTTTACATGTTTCAATCATTAGACTGCGGTCATGTTGAGGTATCGCCTTCGTATTTGAAAAGGGTTACATTTTCAAATAAAATACGTCGTTAGAAATTTACTAGAAGCAAACAAACGATCTACAAGGTGAACATAGACAATCCACACGTCCGAAACATTAAAGTACGAACGTATTGTGGGTGTGTTTGGTTACATAGACACATTCCTTCCCCTACAACAAAAAGGCAGAAATTATTGTCATTACGTCACTGTATTTCATGTATTTTCAGACTCTACTTACGGCATGTCGTTGGACGCATTCACATATTTCTATATTTAACGTTGAATGGTCCCAACAGATCGTGTGTGTCATTCACCAAAGTATTAGTGACGGAGATGGTTTTATAAGAATTTAGAAACTTTGTGAGATATAAAGTAAATTGTTTTGCGGTGATACTAAAAGCAGATAAATCTATAAATATTAGTCTGGGTTTTAAAAAACGCTTTTGTTTTTCCTTTCAGAAGTTTTATTTTACACCAGTGTTTCTCAACGGGGATCCAAGTTCATCCATATATAAGATCCCGTTGTCAAAATTTATCCGCAATAAACTAGTTATACTTCTTAGAAAATAAAAAATATTGTTAGAAAATTACTATTTTTAAATCTCACAACGAGAGATATTTGGCAACAGTACTTTGGAGTAAAGATTGTTTGCCAACATAACATAGCAGTCCTGGTTTAGGACGAATGTTGCTGTAATTTAGCCCCAGGAGACATCGTCTCCAGCTGGCTATACGACACGATCTGTGTCCTTATATTTTCGAACAAGTTGTCACTTTGAAAACTATATATTTCGAACGGGAATTTGGCAGCGCCACCTCTAGCCGAACAATTATTCTGTGCTGATGAAGGGAAATAACCCGGAAATCGCGATACACAGATATTGTTTTGAGCTGAGTAGGGGTGCTAGATTCCCTTGTTTGAAAATATAAGGACACAGATCGTGTCGTATAGCCAGCTGGAGACGATGTCTCCTGGGGCAAGATTACAGCAACATTCGTCCTAAACCAAGACTGCCATGTTATGTTAGCAAACAATTTTTACTACAAAAAATATTGTGTGGTAAGTAGCTTGCTTACCAACCACGTAGCTCCGGGTTCAGTCCCACTGCGTGGCACCTTGGGCAAGTGTCTTCTACTATAGCCTCGGGCCAACCAAAGCCTGGTGAGTGGATTTGGTAGACGGAAACTGAAAGAAGCCCGTCGTATATGTGTGTGTGTGCGTACGCGCGGGCCGCGTCTGTGCTTGTACCCCCACCATCGCTTGACAACCGATGTTGGTGTGTTTACGTCCCCGTAACAGTCTGCGATGGCAATGAACATAGCCTCTACCTTCATATTATTGCACTGAAAGTGTTATTTGGATATGTCCCTGGGGATTCTTCAAGTACTGCCTATGGGTCTAGGGAATCTTCATTTACATAAGAGCAACTTTTACAATTAATATCAATGTTTCCTGGCTGAAGACGGGGTTCTGGGAATCGATGTTTCCACATTCCTCGCAGATCAACTCCATTCCAGCTTAGCCATCACCCGTTACGTAGTAACGAATCTTATAGCGGAAGCAATGATGTTTCCTTTCTGCCGGAGTCTGAGGAGAGAATGTTGCGAGTGAGCGACCTAAAGTGACCCGATCATTTTCACTGGAGGGGGGCGTCTACGTGGACGATCGAACTACTAGAAATAACAGCTGAATCTTCCTCGAATCACATTTGCTTCATAATAAAAGAAAAAAAAAGACTATATAATAATACCGAGAATGTCTTTGATCATCGCACTTTTCGATAGAACCGATATGGGAGGAACAATAACAACAACAACAACAACAGCAGCTCTGCGAGCAGAATATCACAAGACATACCCTGTGGTGTTTGATGTTCGAACACGATTCACCGACGACAAAAGACGTCCCAGCCGTGACCATCCTGCACCCTCCGCAAATACTGTGCATCTGCTACAACTTCATTAACTGATGTTGCTTTTCACGTTTTAAAGATTGGCACTCTTTTGACGTCATTGAACGTCACCACCTTCCCTCATGGCGTAGATATAAACATGCTAGAATGAAACAGAGAGCGAATGATGTCGTCTCCTTATACCGACACACTCTAGAGACTAGACCAATACCGAAGGATTATCCCGAAGACAGTAAACTATGATTTGAGGGACATCTGGTACCTGTTTCCTGCAGGTCAAATAATCACATAGCTAGACTTTTCAATGTGGTGGTGGTGGTGGTGGAGTGACCCCAGGAAATGAAAGAAGTCAGCCTCTGATCAGGAGGGGATTGATAATAAAAACAACGCATCAAATGAAAATAACCAAGATAAACGGTGACAGCAACCTCACCGCTACCATCGCCACCCACAACACACACACACACACACACACGCACGCGCAGATTACCCCCCAAACTAACTCCAACCTCATTAGTTTCCCTCTAAACGCCGCCATCACCATCACGTTTAGCACCACCAACACCACCTGCACCACCACGAAGACAAACCCCCATCGCCTTCTCATCTCTCATCCCCACAATCAACCCC
>NC_068986.1:108877044-108878174 GCF_001194135.2 Octopus bimaculoides
AGAAGAAGAAGAAGAAGAAGAAAATGCAGGAGTGTTATGATATACTCTTTTATTCTTTTATCTGTCATTTGACTGCGGCCATGCTGCAGCACCGCTTTTAGTCGAACAAATCGACCCCCAGGACTTATTCTTTGTAAGCCTAGTACTTATCCTATTGCTCTCTTTTGCCGAACTGCTAAATTACGGGTCGTAAACAAACCAACACCGGTTACATTTTTTTATATACCCAAGGTCTATTCCCCATTTTTCTCTTAGGAGGGGCTAGCCGCAACAAGACACACACCAGGCATTCCATTCATTTTCCAACTCAGAGGAGCGAGCTGCATTCTATGCTCGGGTCAAGGCATAGAACGCAACTCCCCAATATCAGCAGCAGGACCCGACAGCATATGCTGGTTTACCCCCGCCGCATCTTGCTGGTTCCATACCTCTTTGAGCAACATCAAATTCACTCATCCGTCCACAAACACTCTCTAAGCTTTCCAATCATTTATAGACTCTCTTGCCTCTCTCACTCCAGCACCGCTAACCACCAAAGCTTTCCTCATTCCATCCGTATATAGCCTCGTCTCATATGCATATCACCAAGATGGTGGCATTGTACAAGCAAGTGGCCGGATGGATTCTGAGAACCTTCAGAAGAAGGGGCCGGGTAGCTATGCTTGTGATATGGAGGACACTTGTCCTCAGCCGTCTGGACTACTGACGGATTAATGGAGGAACCTGAGGTGGTTCAGCAATGCTACACGAGAAAGATTGCATCAATGGAACAGGTGAGCTACTGGGAGAGACTGAAAGTGCAACGAGTCTACTCCCTGGAGCGAAGACGGGAGAGGTATGCAGTGTTATATGCGTGGAAGATAACTGGAAGGGCTGGCACCAAATTTTTGAACTAAGAGTTATACCAGACCTCGAAATGGACGTCTCGGCAGTTCTAGAAGTCCCAGTTGTCCTATCGAAAGTGACGACTATGTACTGCAATAACTTGGGATTCAAGGGCCCACAGTTATTTAACACCTTGCCAAAACATCTACACTTCCCCCATGGAGTGGGGGGGTAGATGTTTTCAAGAAACAACTTGGCCCCTTGCTATCCAAGATCCCGGATGAACCAATATCAAAGCAGGAATC
>NC_068986.1:108884690-108885637 GCF_001194135.2 Octopus bimaculoides
GTGTGTGTGTATGTATAAATAAATAATACAGAATGGGACAAGAACGCAAAACATCAAGACAGCTAGGTGATACAAGAAAGGGACAAAACATCCAGATAGACGATACAATCGAGATCCAGATTATCTTTGCAATTTCGGCTGGTTATTCTCGATATTGCTCCAATCTGGCCAGTCCCAAAGAAAAACTAAGCTAAGAGCATTAGATTCCTTGGAAGAAAACAGCGAATGTATACAAAAGCAAGGACGGAGAAAAACGAACAATGTTACACAAATACACTAGGAATAATAACAGGACACAACAACAGATGTCTTTCGACCGACTAAGGACGAATAAAATTAAGCTGGCGCATATGGAAATAAGGCCTTACAGCCGGGATACAAGATTTCACAGGCACAGGGAGAAATAACGATGTTACACGTTCGGCGGCCGCCCAAGACAGAAAGGTGAAGTTTGGCCAAACACCGGTCACTTCTTTTCTAATCTTTCTACTTACTCCTTTTCTCTTTCCCTCTTTTGTATTCCTAGACTTTCTCTTTTCCCTTCATCCACTACCCCCTTCTTTTCTCTGTCACTCCCTCTCCCTACTGCCTTTCTCTTCTGCCTGCTGCTGTCACGTGACCAGTGCCAGTTCCTCCTTTTCTTTCTTTATTAGACTGGTCTCTTTACTGACCAGTCGTAAATTCTGTCTCTCAGTTCTCCATCCTTCAAAACATTTTCTAAGCTTTACCCACTATTTTCGTCTCCTTGGCCCACAAGGCCGTATTTTGTTGAACTGTTTGTCCTCGTCCACCGTCCTAAATCACATTCTGTATAGTTTTGCTTGTTTTTCCCCCCTAATTGTCCCTAATTCTACGCAAGAAAACTTTTTTTGTGGCCACCGCAAATTGGGAAGCGAGTCTTATCGTTAAAGGTGCGAAACTGAACAGTACCATTGGTCGATAACTGA
>NC_068986.1:108885647-108886202 GCF_001194135.2 Octopus bimaculoides
AATGGATGTAACAACTGTATTGTCAATTATTGTTTCGGTAATATTCCGTTTCGAATCCCATTACACGGGGAGGATTCCGTGTAAAAAGTTACGCAATGTGTACGTTTGATTCTGCGCGCGCGCGCGTATATTCTTTTCTACTCTAGGCACAAGGCCCGAAATTTTTGGGGAGAGGGCTAGTCGATTAGATCGACCCAGTACGCAACTGGTACTTAATTTATCGATTCCGAAAGGCAGAGTCGACCTCGGCGGAATTTGAACTCAGAACGTAAAGACAGACGAAATACCGCTAAGCATTTCGCCCGGCGTGCTAACGTTACTTATTTCTTTACTGCCCACAAGGGGCTACACATAGAGGGGACAAACAAGGGCAGACAAAGGGATTAAGCCTTGTGAGTGGATTTGGTAGACGGAACTGAAAGAAGCCCGTCGTATATATATGCGTGTGTGTATGTATGTGTCTATGTTTATGTGAGTGTGTGTGTGTGTGTGAGTGAGTGTGCGTGTGTGTTTGTGTTTGTATGTCTGTGTTTGTCTCCCCCACCCCAACATCGC
>NC_068986.1:108887086-108887745 GCF_001194135.2 Octopus bimaculoides
CTCTCTCTAATTTATTTTATATTTCTATATCACTCCCCCTCCACAAAGACATCCCCTCTCTCTCTCTCTCCCTCGTTCTTTCTTCTCTCATTTCTCTTCTTTTCTTTCCCTCTTCCATCCACTTCAGTGGCGTTCAGCCATCTTTTCTTTTTTCTGTGGACTCTTTTGATTCCTGTTTCATTCCGGTGGACCCCCATAGCCATCCAAATCAAAGACTGGATCCCGGAACCATGCGGTTGGGAAACAAATTTCTTATTACATAGTCACACCTGTATATACATACATACATACATACATACATACATACATACATTCATACATACATTCATACATACATACATACATACATTCATACATACATACATACATATATACATACATACATACGCATCTTTTATTTTGAAAGATTCATCGAGAATCGAGGCACATCAAAATGTAAGACGCCACCAAATGGATTAGAATAAAACACAGCAGATAGTAAAATAGTCCCTCATCAAAAGCATCAATCATACTGGCTGGCTACCGTCGTTAGGTGGGAAATATAAGCACAACACACATACACACATATTCACACATATATATGCGTGTGTGTGCATGCTACATGGATGTGTGTGTGTGTGTGTGTGTGTGTGTGTGTGTGTGTGTGTGTGTGTGTGTGT
>NC_068986.1:108888373-108889603 GCF_001194135.2 Octopus bimaculoides
TGTGTGTGTGTGTGTGTGTGTGTATTTGTGTGTTTGTGTTTGTCCCCCCAACATCGCTTCACAACCGATGCTGGTGTGTTTACGTTCCCGTAAGCTAGCGGTTCGGCAAAAGAAACCGATAGAATAAGTACTAGGCTTCCAAAGAATAAGGCCTGGGGTCGATTTGCTCGACTAAAGGTGGTGCTCTAGCATGGCCGCAGTCAAATGACTGAAACAAGTAAAACAGTAAAAGAGTAAAAGAATAACCTTCCGTCTCAATAAACCATTATTGTTTTTTCTTATATTTTCTACGGATTACTTGAAGCTAACTTTCTTCCTACCCCTCGATCCTTCGATGTTGTGTGTGTGTGTGTGTGTGTGTGTGTGATTATATGAGACAAGGATCTAAGTGTAGGATATTTTCAAACTTCGAACAGTCCTTGGTAGGTATAAAAAACAATGTTCAAGAACGGTAATGATTTATTGGCGTCGAAGGTTGTGGGCTTTTCCCATATCGACGTTAACTCACCGAATATATAATTTGAAATGAGTTCTGAAGCCGGAAGAACAGAGAATAAATATAATTAAAAAAATAAAACCAGATAAGAAAATAAATGTTTGAAGAAATAAAATGTAAGTAAGAAAAGTGAAGAAAGAGATCAAATATTTGGGAGTGGAGAATTGTCGAAAGTTGTTAAGAATAGAAGAAATGAGAGGGAGAGGGAAGGGGAGTTAGTGTAGATGGAGGAAGGGGAGTTAGTGTAGATGGAGGAAGGGTCTTTGGGATTCTTAAATTAGGGCCACTTGGATTTCACCTGCTTCACTCCCTCAATTTGGATCCTCGTTCTGGTCTAACGATCCTCCATGCTTGTTTTCGTTCGGTTTCTTTGTATGTCTCCATTGTCCTGTTTTTGTTCCCAACTTTGACCCATCATAAATCCCAAATTTTAATTTGGTATTTATGGGAGAAACTATCTTCGAAGACTCATATTGTCGTTCAATGCTCAAAATGAGGAGTAGATAGGCAGCCGACAACTAATAAAGGGTCGTTCTTTATGTTACTTGTCCTGTTTTCCATTTGTTTCTCTCGTTCTTTGCGTTTTGAACTCATTTACTTTCGTATTTCATGTTGTTTAGTGTTGGTGACATCCTGTACCCATATTCTTCGCCTCTACCTGTCACTACTTCTCTCTCTCTCTCTCTCTATCTCTTGTTACTCGTCCTTCGCCTCTCACCGTTACTACTACTATC
>NC_068986.1:108890389-108891277 GCF_001194135.2 Octopus bimaculoides
ATATATATAGGAGAGTATTGTAATTCGCTTGAAGCATTGTTTATTGCTTGTAAAGAATAAAAAATCTTGAATGGTACAACAATGCACTATAATACAAAAAATGGACTATATACTTGTAATTTAGTTATCCATAGTGCCAGATGACTCGACCGACCCAAATTCGGTCAGAATGTAAGCATGCACATGTGTGCTTAGAAAATTATAGAACACCTATTCTCACCTGTGTTCAGGTATGTTGATCTGGTCTGTTTTATTGAATGAAGCAAGTAGCTCCGCTATATTTTTATTTATATGCATTGGAAAACAATAAACGCATACGTATTGCAGGCATTCTCAATGTGTGTGTGTGTGTGTGTAAATTACTACATGTGGTTTTATATCAGTATGTAGGGACATGCATCATGCATGCCTTTGTCCATGCGTATGTGTGTGTGTGCTCATTTATAGACATACGTACATTCATATACACACGAATACACACGAATACACACACACACACACACACACATATATATATATATAGGTGGGTAGGTAGGTAGGTAGGTAGGTAGGTAGAGGGAGAGAAAGAGACAAACGGACAGAAAGTGACAGACAGAACGACAAACACGCACATACATACAAATATATAAGTACACACACACACCACAAACATACGCTCTCACATACTTACACACACACACACACACACACACACACACACATACACACACACACATACATATATACCAAGCTGTCTCTTGTTGTTGTTGTTGTTGTTGTTGTGGACCAGCTGGTACCCTTGACTTATTTCGAAGTGAAATTCTCACATGTTACCCTTTTTTCTTCTTTCTTTTCTCCTTGAATGATCTCCCCCTCCTCCTCCTCCTCCTCTGTCGATAAACGAGTCGT
>NC_068986.1:108892279-108894923 GCF_001194135.2 Octopus bimaculoides
GTGTGTGTGTGCGCGTGTGCGCGTGTGTGTGCGTGTGTGTGTCCATATATTTTCGGAGCGCTGTTATTAAAGTTTCATATTTAAACATCAAATCTTTGAAAAGTGAGTTCAGAGTTTCAAATATCACGGAAGGCAGACAATAATTCATCTCATCGTTGTTTCCCATTTAAGATTATTTGGGTGGAGGGGTACACAATGCGGAAAATTTACTGCATTTTTGACTTGGAGAAAAAATACATTTTTTTCTTTTTGTTTAAATGTCCACTACCATAGGCGCAGGAGTGGCTGTGTGGTAAGAAGCTTGCTTCCCAACCACATAGTTCTTCGACTAACACCCTTTAAGGCGGTGCTCCAGCATGGCTGCAGTCCAATGATTGAAACAAGTAAAAGAATACCGAACAAAAACTATATCAGCCGAGCAAATGACCTCAAAATGCATTAAAAACTCCGTAAGATGTTCAGAGAACACGTTTAAAAAATTATCACCGTTCTCTTTGACCATGCAAAGACAAACCGGACTAAAATGAGAAAATGAAAGTAAGGTCAACTTGCCTCTTCAAAGTCTCCAGAATTACCGTATTCTAACGTGTATAAGGAACCCTTTGCATCAAAAATGATGTTAAAAAAAATATTGGAATTTCTTATAATCAACGGAAGAATCCAGTGAAATCCATAAGTATATCCATTAGTAATCCAGGTGGAATGCTGGTGTGTAGATGAGGAGAGGTGCAGAAATTCCAGACAGAAGTAAATCCGAAGTTAAAACAGGATAAAACTGGTGCACCATGATTGACCGCTAGCTCCAAAAGTTTTTTTTTTTCTGTCTCTATCTGTTTATTTCCCCGTGTTCCTTTCTGTTGAAGAGCATAGGCTCGAAACGTAAAAGACTTTCTCGCCTTCCCAAGCGTCAAACTAATACACCTGTTTGTTGCTCATAAACCTGTCTTCGTCTTTTGTTTTCCTGCAAATTTCAATGATAGTATTATTATTGGGATGGTGCATAATTATTGCGGGGTTTTTTTTAATAAATTTTATTCAACAAAAACAATAACAATATTTAATAAAAACATCTTTAAATGACGGTCTGACCGTCTGCCAAGCAAATGAGAAGCAGTAATTGAAGGAGATGGTGAATATGCTCCGGAATAATCATTTAAAGATGTTTTTGTTACATGCTGTTATTGTCTTTGCTGAATAAAATTTGTTGAAAAAAAGCCGCAATAATCATGCACCAACCCAATATAATCCCCTACAAAACCTTTTTTTCCAAATTTTAAGCCCCACAAAATTAGGGGGTTCTTTATAAACGTTAAAATACGGTGCATTTGAAAAAAGACTTTTACGCATAGATATCCATCCTTAGACATCAGAAAGACCAGAAATGCAACAAATTTTTTAAATATCGAAGTTAAATGAAAGAGGATCATGCCAAAATGGTACATGATATGAAATGAACGAAGCCCAATTAAATCTAAAACTAAAACCTAAAGTATTCTCTGTTGCTTCTTCACAATCTGCTGGAGTGACTTGCTTCCCGATATATTTATGCATCATACGGTTAAAGAAAAGAAATTATTAAAATTAATTGTTACTCGTTTTGCCCCACGTTAGACGCCATTGTTTTTCAATTTTTTAAAAATGAAAATTAGCAAATTAGACATTAGTGTGAGGAAATAAATTGACTTGGAACCCAACGAGAAAAGAAAAAAGAATTTTGATTGTTAAACGCCAAAACTTATCCAGATATTGTATTAGCAACCTCGATTACAATCAGGTCAAATTTAAAAAGTTTTTGAAAAATCAATACCGGCCACTGACAGTTTCACACTTTCAAGTTCAACAACAACCATGTTGACCAATTTTTACTTCTAAAGATGATGCAACAGCACAAAATGATGATGCAATAGTTACGATGTGATTATTTCAAAGATATAAAAACAAAATAAAAATCAGAAATTACTCATTTTACCCCACTTACCCATTTTGTCCCGCTCACCTGCTATATTTCAGAAATATTTCAGTTTTATGCTCTATTGATCGAACTTTCGAAGGCACATGGCTCAGTGGTTAAAACGTCGAGCTTACGATCGTGACGTCGTGAGTTCAAATCCCGGACCGGGCTACATATTGTATTCTTGAGCAAGACACTTTATTTCGCGTTGCTCCAATTCACTCAGCTGTAGAAATAAATTGCAACGGCACAGGTGCTAAGCTGTATTGGCCCCTTTGCCATTCCCTTGGATAACACTGGTGGCGTGGAGAGGGGAGGCCGGTATACATGGGCAACTGCTGGTCTTCCATAAACAGCCTTGCCCGGGCTTGTGCCTGGGAGGGTAACTTTCTAGGTGCAATCCCAGGGTCAGTCATGACCGAAGGGGGTCTCAAATCGAACTTTCAGTTCTACAAGATTTAGATACATTTCAAATTTTGCCCGATTCAGAGATTAGAATTCCTAATTAACCTAAAGATGTAAACAAATATAAACATGAGATAACAACAGAAAAAGAATTGGTTTCTATCTAGCATCGGATTTGAAACCGTGTACTAACTTTTTTTAAATGCTTTTTTTTTTTTTAAATAAAGAATTTTAATAACATCAGTGTTTGAAACATAGATATGTCCCTTCATTTTGTCGGAAATATAA
>NC_068986.1:108894933-108897151 GCF_001194135.2 Octopus bimaculoides
TCCGTCGCTTTCGACGTCGAGGGTTCCAGTTAATCCGATCAACGGAACACCCTGCTCGTGAAATTAACGTGCAAGTGGCTGAGCACTCCACAGACACGTGTACCCTTAACATAGTTCTCGGAGATATTCAGCGTGACACAGTGTGACAAGGCTGACCTTTTGAATTACAGGCACAACAGAAACAGGAAGTAAGAGTGAGAGAAAGTTGTGGTGAAAGAGTACAGCAGGGTTCGCCACCATCCCCTGCCGGAGCCTCGTGGAGCTTTAGGTGTTTTCGCTCAATAAGGACTCACAACGCCCGGTCTGGGAAACAGTGACAGTTAGGACACTTTAAAAATAATTCTGATGTTAATTTATTGAAATTTAAATGTGAAACAATGAAAGACAATGTAAGTTTCTACCTTTCCTGATATTTGAAACCATGTTCTAACGTTTTGAAGATGTAATATCTCTATAAAGAATAGTTATAAGTTATCATTGAAATCTCAGCTCCTGCACAATATGTTTGGTTTCATTCCAGGACTTTCAAATACTTGCTTTCTATATTAAGTATTAGTCGTAGCAATGTCCACATCTTGGTTGTTGCTTTCACTATATCTCGGCTCCGGCCTTCTTCAAGAATCTTGTGGTTTACTTCAGTGCTTTGTTTGGGATTGAACTCAGAACCTCTAGCTAATTGCATTAGCTAACACCTTTATCCATATGGGTGTTACTTAAAGTAGTCACCTAGAGGTTCTGAGTTCAATCCCAGGTAAGTTCAATCCCAAACGATCCACTAAGTCTTTCATTTCCTTGTTCTTCATTGTGCTTGTTCCTCACAAACTTATTCATAAGTGTAAAACGAAAACACCAAGATTTGACCCCACTTTGAAGAGTGGGGTCTGCCAGTTTCTGTATGAATTACAATTATCAGTCAATAGATTCTTCGGGCATTCATCCGCCAGAAATAATTACTCGTGAGATAATGAAAACAAAAAACCTTCTGCACGGGTCAAACAAACTGGTAACAGCTGATTTGAGGGGACACTTTTTCACAATACTTCTAGTGGAACCATTAAGATCTGGACAAGCTCTCTGCATCGTACCAATGTCCACTTTGTGTGTGTGTGTCATCGTAGATATCAAGGAGTCGAACCACTAGCGTAGCTAGAGTGTGTGCCGCCCGGGCCGCCCCCGGACCTCGCAAAAAAAAAACTGCCTACAGCAGACCCCAAATTGCCGCCCCTTTAAAAGTGCCACCCGGGGCGGACCGCTCCTACTGTCTCCGCTAGCTACGCTAGTGAGTCGAGCTGGTGGAATCGTTATCAAGCCGGACTAAATGTTTCGCGATCGACTCTTTACGGGTGTGTGTATGTGTATGTGTTTATTGCCGGAATTTTTCACATACACACACTCTCTCGCTTATGTATGTATGGCTTTCAACTGCATCCGGTAGTTGGGCTCAGCTTCCGCAATTTCGGGTCCAGCTATGCGCTCTTGGTTGGTATCGAAGATCCCTAGCTATTGTCACAGCATCCCTCTAGAAGAGGAGACAGTTTGGTGTAAAACGTGCGGCTTCACACGATTTCTGATCATCTCGCTTTGGTCTGTCACTAGGGACTAGTCACAAGGGACTAATCACTCCGAAGCGTTTATCACCAGAAGGCATTGAATGACGTACAAATGCTTCTTAATGCTAACCTCATTTGTGATTTCATTTAGTGTAAGTCCTATGGCGCTGGAAGTATGGTGACGAGAGCAGACCTCACCAGTTGATCTACAAGACAGAGTAACCAACTGGGAGGTCATGGGCGGAATGTCAGAAATACCATTGACAACAGGGAAACACACATATATATATATGCAAGTATATATGTATATATGTACGTGTGTGTGAGCGTATACATATATATGTATGTGTATGTATACAAAGTTATATATAAATATATGTACGTATGAGCGTTTGTATGTATATACTAACCTACACCGTATATGTGTGTGTGTGAGAGAGAGAGAGAGGGGGAGAGGGGGAGGAGAGGGAGAGGAGATAAGTGACACAAGTTGTGTATCTGTAATGTATGTCCGAATACATTTCCTGACAACAGCATGTGTTGTAGCGGAAGTAGATAAGGTACAGGGAAGACACACGTCTACTCTAAACACATGTAAATGAGTTTAGCCACACACACACACACACACACACACACACACACACACACACACACACACACACACACAC
>NC_068986.1:108897221-108898036 GCF_001194135.2 Octopus bimaculoides
CATGGCGAAAAGTTCTGATACATATATGAATATATAAAAAGAAATACACTAATCCCTTGCCATATCGCGGTTCACCTATCGACGTTTATTATTTAAGCTTACGTCGATTCCTCTATAGTGTTGTTTTGCATTTATAAAATAAATATATATAAATTATTATTTGTTCCTGCAAAATAGGGGTAGTTTATCCTGTTCAGGCTATATTATTAGCATTATCCTGCGTTTGAGAATTTAAAAAATTACTTCTTTAACTTTCTAAGACATCTCAACGCTTCTAAAGCAAACTTTGTTTACTTTCATCGTAACTTGAATTTATACAAGTTATACAAATTATAAAAATAATAATAACAATAAAATATGGATCTATTTTAAAACGGGGGCCACATTTTTCATTAATGTTTTACGTATTCGAATTTATTTCATGTAAAAAATTGTCTTATTTCGATAATTTCAACAAATCACTGACAAGTATTCAGTTGTTTATATTTACTCCTTTGGCTGATTAAGCGATGTAAAGCGTATTTAATCTCCATACCTTCGTCTTATTTGCTTTTTTCATTTTAAATTTGCTTTAACCCTAACCCTAACTAAACCCTAACCCCTAACCCTAGGGTTAGGGTTAATTGTTTCAGAATCGTTTGTTTATGTAGTCGGCACTTAATGTATATCGGCTGAATGGACGTCAGTGATTGGTTGAAATTACAGAAATACGACAACTTTAACATGGAATAACTTATGGATTTCTTTTTTTTTTTTAAGAAGACTAAGAGAAAAAGATGTTTTATATGACACATTCTACCAGTGTTCCAAGTTTC
>NC_068986.1:108899439-108902008 GCF_001194135.2 Octopus bimaculoides
CATCATCATCATCATCATCACCACCACCACCGCCACCACCACCACCACCACCATCATCATCATCATCATCACCACCACCACCATCATCATCATTATCATCATCATCATCATGTCTGTTTATTGAAATATCACCAATAATATTGTTGTTGTTATTGTTTGTGATTTTTCCCCCCTCTGCTGTTGGCATATTTCTTTAATTCTTTTATTTACTTATTTACTCCTTCCGACGTCAGCTTCAATCATTTTTGATGCCGAGCTTCTATTATTATTATTATTATTATTATTATTATTATTTATTATAATTTATTATTATTATTATTATTATTATCATTATTATTATTAGGTGCGATTTCAGTCACTTTGCTGCTTCTTTAATAATTCATGTGAAATTATAACAAAATATTCATTAAAATTTCAAAAGCTCTCCGTAGAGAAATCTCCCACACGCCGTTGTTCTCATCATTTCTGAACAGTTTAACTAAATCCGGCATTGTTTGATTCAGTTGCCTGACCGAGTTTCATGTTTCGTAATAAGGTGTGTGTGTCGTCATATTGGAAGATAGAAAACAGACGACACTAGCTGGTTGTGGTAGTGGGAGGAAGCGGAGGTGAGAGATGATGGTCGACTGCGGGGGTTGAGGAGAAGGAGGAGAGGACAAATGGAAGATGTGAAAATGTGAGTTGAGGTACTCCACAATGAAGGAATACAGGTATTGGATGAAGAGGCGAAATGGTAAAAGTAAAATAAGAGAAGGTTTACAGTGTGTGTGTCTGTGTGTGTGTGTGTGTGTGTGTGTGTGCGTGCGTGTGTGTGCGTGTGTGTGCGTATGTGTATGTATGCGTGTGTTCATAAACAGCTGCATCGATCGATAGATCGATAGATAGATACATACATACATAGACAGACAGACAGACAGACAGACAGATAGATAGATAGATAGATAGACAGATAGATAGATAGATAGATAGATAAACATGCATTTATATATGCATACATAAATACATATGTAAATACATAAATATGCGTCTGTGTGTGTGTGTGTGTGTGTGTGTCTTTCATCTTTAATTGTTTCAGCTTTAAAGCTGTGGTGATGCTGGGGCACCACCGTTGACTGTGCTACACCATTATTTGAAACCTCCTCTGATATGTGGCATTTGGTAAATGAGGGAGTTTGATACCGCTGCTCTAATCTGTGTTTCCTGCCGTGAGGCTGGTTCATCTGGAACCCTTGACAGGAAAAGAGCCAGTTTTGTTTTGAAGACACCTACATCCACACCATGCAGGTCTCTCAGGCATTTTGGAACGATATCGAAGAGCTGTAGACCCTTGAAATCCAAGTTGTTGCAGTATCTGGTCCTGTATTTTGATAGAGACGCTGGGATCTTTGGTACTATGCAGTGGCACCCTGTTCTGCTGTTTGTATAACTTTCAATGCGAATGTTTAATACAAGGCCTTCCAGGATTTTCCAGATGTATATCACTGCATATCTTTCTCGCCCTCGTTCTAGGGAGAAGAGTTTTAATTCGTTCAATCTTTCCTAGTAGCTAATACGTTGCATTGAGACGATTGTCTTTGTGTAAGTTCGATGGATTGCTTCGAGTTCCGCCGTTAATTTTCTATTGTGTGGTGACCATAGTTGGGAGCAATAATCGAAGCGACTGAGAACGTATACCGTCCAATGAACCGTTATTATCTCTTTTTGTCTTACAGTTCTATATTTAAGAGATGAGGAATTATTTACATTATTTACATTTGACGGATATGGCGTAGTGGTTAAGAGCGCGGGCTACTAACCCCAAGGTTCCGAGTTCGATTCACGGCAGCGACCTGATTAATAATAGTAATAATAATAATAATATAATAATAGTAACATCGTTAGGAATGAGAACCCAGGTTCAAAATTTCCCCAAGACACCTGACGAAGGCTGGAGGGTATATCAGCCGAAACGTTGTGTTAACAACAAACAAGATGAGGGCTCTTTTTGTCTTGTTTTGAAAGTTCGGAGGATCCAACCAGTCATCCGTCTGCAGTTTATTACCAGATTGGTAATACGCACCTGGGAAGATGCATCATTGCTCATGTCAATGCCCAGGACACACACTGATTTTGATTCAGAGATTGCAATTCCACGCGGGTCAATGTATCTTGCCTGAGCATCGTTCAGCTTTATGTACTGGTAACGCAGGGCTTGGAATTTTTCTGCATTAAACTGCATGTTGTTGTCCTCAGCCCACCTGTATATTGCGTCCAACTCCCGTTGTAGATGTGCAATATTTCCAGGATTTTGTATTGTCTGAGAGACACTTGTGTCATCTGCATAGCTAGCAAGGATGACTATCTGAGCAGCTGATGGCATGTCTGAGTGGGTTACTATGAACAGCAGTGGCCCTAACACAGTGCCCCGTGGAACACCACTTGCTATTTGTATTTCCTTGGAGGTGGTTCCAATGGCCATCACTTCGTGTAGACCACTAAAACGATACGATTTCTCTTTGAATTCCTCTTTGTCTTTCTCTCTCTCTCTCTCTCTCTCTCTCTCTCTCTCTCTCTCTCTCTCTCTCTCTCT
>NC_068986.1:108902667-108904878 GCF_001194135.2 Octopus bimaculoides
TTCTTCTTCTTCTTCTTCTTCTTCTTCTTCTTCTTCTTCTTCTTCTTCTTCTTCTTCTTCTTCTTCTTGTCATCATCATTATTGTTAAGGCGGCGAACTGGCAGACTCGTCAGCGTGCCGGACGAAATGCTTAGCGGTATCTCGTCTGCCGTTACGTTCTGAATTCAAATTCCGCCGAGGTCGACTTTGCCTTTCATCGTATTGGAGTCGATAAATTAAGTACCAGTGGAAGACTGGGGTTGATGTAATCGACTCGTCCCCCTCCCGCCAAAACTTGTAAGTCCTGGAGGTTTTGTTCTGTATTTGTCTGAATGTTTTTTTTTATCATACCTAATGCACCTACTATTTTTAGACTCCACATTCGAGTTACCTCTATTTCGCGGTTCACCTATCGCGGTTTATTATCTAAGCTTACGTTGATTCCTCCATGTTGTAGTTTTGCATTTATAATAAAATAAATATATACAAATTATTTTAAATGATTTTTAAAACTATACAGTACTGTTTATACTTCGCGGATTTTCACCTATCGCAGGGTATTTTGGAACGTAACACCCGCGATAGTCCAGGGATTGTTGTAAACATTTCCCATTCAGTTATTCGCCTTTTACTCAACTCTATTTACCAGCAGGTGTCACTGTTTGTTGCTTTTTGTTTTATCTTTGAACATTTTCTTCCTTCAAAAGATAAACAGAAAAATGATTTGCTATCAGAGAAGCGATTAAAAATACTAACAATTTATAAAACGTTTCATGTTTATGATGAAGAGCTTTATCCAACTTAATGTTCATTAACTGGATTATGTTAGGGACACGGGCAACAAGCAACATTAGTGACCGAATCGGTTGAAACTTAGTATGTAAAACAATAGATTTATTAATGTTTTTATCTAATAAAAAAAATCCCCCAAAATGTCTCTTCTGTTTCCAGTTTTAAATTAGTCATTCTGAAGGCCATGGTACACTAAGTATAAAAGTCAACCATTACATGACCATCATCATTCCCCACCGCACTATAGTTGACTGAAGTTAGACCACTAAGCACATTGATATTATCAACAGGGCGTCAGTGTTTCTAAGCAAAGCTCAACCAGACTCTACACACAGTTTCAAATGCTATATGAAACTGTGGCAGCCATCATATCATATTTGACTGATACTTCGTCACTCAAAGTATCACTGTTGAAATCTCTAGTCAGCAACTAAGGCAGATGAATGTTGTCTGCAAGTTCAAGAAAAAAAAACTTCTTTGTATGCAGTTTATTTATTTATTTGTTGGACAATACATCCCCTTATTGCTGGATTACGTGTGTTGAAAATTATCTCCTCTTGTATATTGTCTAGACCTTCAGACGCTACACTATCACAAACGTTAGAAAAATTTACAGATTTATCTCGTCGGAAAAAGAATTTGAGAGTTAATGTAAACATATAAAAGTACCACATATAAATTTTATTATATATCTTCTGAAAACGAGAAGAGTTTGTAGGCGAGTTGTAGGTGTAAAATACATGAATATTGTAAGTGAATTCGTGTGGTGAGGTAGCGATGGATTCAGTTATGTACGCCGTTTTACAAACGATCGATATATTCACATGGTAGGGGAATATTTTTGAAACAGAAGTGTTATGAAAAGACTGTAATATCTTAACGACTTGCCAATGACCGTCGGTAATATCTATTTGATTAACCAACCGTTAAATGAGAGCCGTTTTAGTCTCGTTCTGAGCTCTAAGTGAGCATAATGGATATTACTTATGAAATAGTAGAATATCCAAAATATGATTGCTTAAACATAAATACCGTTATGCTTTTTTTCCAAAAGAAAAAAAGTGATTGTGTTACACCAATTAATATATCTTCATAATTATTTTCTATTAAGTGCGGCATGTCTATTTGAGTACGTACGTACGTACGTACGTACGTACGTATGTATGTATGTATGTATGTATGTATGTATGTATGTATGTATGTGTGTGTGTATGTATGTATGTATGTATGTATGTATGTGTGTGTGTGCATGGGTGTTAGTGTGTATGTATGTGCATGGGTGGGTGGGTGTGTGGATGGCTGGATGTGTGTATGTGTATATGTGTATAAACACATTTGTAGATATATGTATTCGCGCCTGTCAGTACTTTTATCGCGGTAAGTATATAATACAACACACACACTCTCTCTCTCCCTCTCCCTCCCAATATATATATATGT